>NC_135505.1:36110427-36300427 GCF_052857255.1 Amblyomma americanum
AACATTTTCAGCACTGGTGCTACTTTGCAAGTGGTAAGGATATTGTTGAAGGCGTACATCTGCTCGGGAGGCAACATTTGACGAAAGATTTGTTCATGTGCACTTTCAGACACTGTTGTGCCTTTAGAGCACCACAAGTTAGCAGTGTTTGTGAGAGAGCTCATCGTAGTGTTTTATGCCAGAGCTGAGCTGAGGCATATTCCTGCTTTGGCACCTGCCTTTGGGCATCAATGGCCAACCTATATCAATGTCAGAGTGCCCTGCCAGTGCCGCAATTCTTCCCAATCTGGCACTGTTTCAAAAGCCAATGACAGAGAGCCACTTGCATGCTGGGAGTATCACCTTCACTCTAATAGACTAGCACTGCACCTGAATACAAACCCGGGGTGCTTGGGCAGGGATCGTGGTTGAGCTGCGTCACCAGTTGATGTCATGTGGAGGTACTTGGCCACTGCTGACCTTGCCCACACTGTCAACCATAATGGCCTCAAAACCTAACCCTGACACTCCACACAGTTTTCTTAATCAGATTGCCAGCTAGGCAGCCTGTCCCAATTCGTGTTTCACAAATGCCTTAGCAATCCTACACAAGGCTACAAAAAGCTGTTCCAATATGTTTCTGTATGTGGCTAGACTGAAGCATGTTACTAATTTACCAAGGGTTCACAATCAAGGTTAAATTATGTTGAGAAGGAAGGGTAAAGCACTCCTCTGCTAATATTATGCGGCCTACTTTTGCTGTGACAAAATGCAAAACAGGCATTCTTTGATGGCTTATCACAAGCCATTCTATCAAGAACACTGCTTCCCACACCCAAAATTAACGCTACAAATTACTTCTGCCCCCTTCATATACATCACGCCGCACAGATCACATACCGTATAAACCAGAATAATATAAATCGAGATTTTTTCTTAAAAACAGCGAGCGAAAGTCGCCCCTCGTCTTATAAAGCAGCCTTAGCAGAATGTGAGTCGCAGTCTGGCAACCCACGGAGCCTGTTCGCGAACGGATAGCCAAAGCCGTATCGACATCCAAACGCGATTGCTTTTGTTTTTTTTTTTCGTTCAGAGCCACCGGATTGTTGGTCTTCGCGTGCGCAATTTTGTTTGACCTTGTGCGCAATTCCGTGTTAGCAATGAGTACCAGCGGCACGCGAAGGCAGTTCACAGCGGCTTTCAAGAAGAAAGTTATAGAGTTCGCTGAAGCGAACGGGAACATGGCCGCTGAGCGCATGTTCGGCGTTTCGGAGAAGAGCATGTGGTATTGGCGCAAACAGAAAGATAAGTTGTTCGCGTGCAAGCCGAGCAAAATGTCCTTTCGCGGACGTCGTGCAGTACATCCAAAACTTGCGGACGCACTTGCGGACTTTGTGCGGCACCTTCGTGCGCGGTCACTACCCGTTACTGTGCATTCCATTCAATGCAAAGCTTTGGACCTCGCGCGGGAAGCTGGACTATGCCGAGAAGAGTTCAGCGCACTGAAGTCATGGGTGCGCTGTTATATGAGGCGCAAGGGATTTTCTCTCCGTCGCCGCACATCCATATGCCAAAAGCTGCCAGAGGAGTTCGCCGATAAGCTCGTCAGCTTCCAGCGGCATGTGATTCGGCTTCGAGAGGAGCACGATTACATGCTCGGACGAATTGCGAACGCCAACGAGACCCCTGTCTGGTTTGATATGCCTTCGGCTACCACGGTCAGCGAACGCGGCGCCAAAGAAGTAAAACTTCTGTCGACAGGAAGTGAGCACTCGCGCTTTACTGTCACGCTTGCGTGCACGACAGATGGCAGAAAGTTGCCTCCTTTTGTCATTTTCAAAAGGAAAACCATGGAGAAGGAAGCCTTGCCTTCAGGTGTTGTTGTGCGTGTGAATGAGAAAGGGTACATGGACGAGGCTATGATGATTGATTGGATTCGCGTGGTGTGCAATCATCAACCCGGTGCACTGCTGCGTCATCGGAGCATGCTGGTTTTGGATGCTTTTCGCGGCCACCTGACCGAATCAGTAAAGAGCGCGCTCACGGAAGCTAGGACCGACCTCGTCGTCATTCCTGGTGGAATAATGTCTACCCTTCAGCCACTCGACGTGGTACTCAACAAGCCCTTTAAGAAAAGAGTGCGACAGGAGTACAATGAGTGGATGTCCGGCGACAATCCGAAGACGCCGACGGGCCGTCTGCAAAGGCCTCCGCTTTGCGACCGTCTGCAGCTGGGTGTTGTCGGCCTGGCATTCTTTGCCAGATGCCATGGTGCAAAAGGCTTTCAAGAAGTGCTGCATAAGCAACACGCTGGATGGAACTGGGGACGACGCACTGTGGGAGGCGGTGAGCGACAAGGAATCGTCTTCCGAAGACACTGATGAAAGTTTGGAGTGAAGTCACAGCTCCGGTGGTCCAGGGACGCAGCCGACGTTCCAAATAAATGCGTTTTGGCAATATTTGCTTCTCTATTTTTTTCAATTTTCTTCACTTCAAGGTAAGGGGGTCGACCTATATTCCCACTCGACCTATATACGGTTTATACGGTACATAAGGCAGGCATTTCTACATGCAAAACTAAAACATTCTCGGACTCTTTTATTCCTCGCACGTCATATGACTGGAACCACCTTCCTTCCTCAGTCGCTACAATTCCTGACCCTGTACTGTTTCGGTCTGCTGTTACCGCTTCCATTGAATGATATATTGTGATGATCACTTATTCTAAGTTATCTACGTTTTGGTAATTTATTGTTCGCTGCCGTTGTTTGTATTTTCAGTGTTATTATGTATTACCCAATCCCCTCTGTACTGCTTTGCCGCGAGGGTAAAATAAACAAATAAATAAATAAAAACCATCCTGCAGTCAAGTCCACCTTCAATCAAAATGACTGTCACGCAATATTTGTTTTTTTTTTAGTGCACAGTTTATAGTAAGAGGATGAAACAAATTATTGAAGACACGTGAGATGAGTTTCAAGAGTGCGTTTTTTTATGCAGTACGTGTCAATCACCATTAACCTGGTAAAGTTTTGGCAATGGCTGGCTGATTTCCTCATCACTGCTCATTTCTGCCTTGGCTAGAAAGCAATGCCAACACTGAGACCAACCAGCCTACTATTAGCATACTGAGGGATGCTAGTCTTTAGTAAGAGTCCATGGTACATACATTTCTGTTTCATTTGGATGATAGGAGAATTTTTTTCCATCCCGTGAGATTCGCACCACCGAGACTCCACTGAACATGCAGGTGCAACAGAGACTTTTCAGGCATAGATATGTTCCATGTTGCTTTGGCTTTGATTTTGCACACGAGCCAAATTCTGAGCCTCGATAAAACATGAAAACATGTAGCAGGTTTTGCACAAACGCATGCAAAAAGTGTGTCCACAGAGTTGTCTAAAAGCACCAGCCCTGGGTAACTCAATGAAAATGATGAAGCACCACGAGTCAGTGCGCAGGAAACACTTGTCCTAGAGCAATGCCGCAAATAAACACTGACTATCACAGCGATTAGGGCCAACATCCATACCGCCACACACCCTCCCACGCAGCATCTGCCTGATCAATCAGGTGAGGCTGGTGGAAAGTACACAAAAGGAATACTGATGGGACGACAGGAAAGCATCGCTCAGGAGTGAACAAGTGACGATGGAAGCACACTCACTGGATCTGCTTCCTTGGCCTTCTTGAGGTCTGGAGGACTGCTTTCCTCGCCACTGGTGGAGCCCTGCCAACATACATGTTGCATGCACTTAGGCAAAGTATGCACACCAAATGTGGAGTGCTGTAAATGCGAGCCAGGGACAAGAATATGTGTAGCGGCACTGGCATCGCCAGCGGCGCTGATGAAGATCTGCCTCACGCATCAGAGAACGCTCTCATCAACCAGCCCGGCCTGCCAGTCACGTCAACACCCGCTCCGCCGGCTCACCAGCCACGGCTACCGGGACGTCCAATTAATGTGGTTCACCCTCCACATTCTGGTGACCCGGACGACACCCCCGACGCACGCAACGCCACTCCCACCGGTTCTGCGCTCCTGCCCGTCTTGTTCCTCGACTTGGCCTTGCCGCTGCACAGCCGCAGTTCGCACCTGCCTTTCGGCAGCCTCTCGCCGCCGTGTACGCATCTCCCACCACATCCGGTGAGCTCTTTCAGCTATATCAGCGCCCCTACCTTCCTCGGCTGCCCGGCCTGCCTGCTTTTTACGCCAGGGACCCTGTTTTGTGGCTTGCGCTGCTGGACTCGCACTTTCATGTCCACAACGTGTCCAGCCAGCTGCTGCGCTATCAGCACGCCAGCCGCGAAGTACCACCCAGTCTCCTGGCATAGCTGCGGTTGCTGCCTCCCGGCGCCGACATATACATCGATTTCAAGAAGGGCCTGACGGCGTATTTTGGTTTGGAGCTCCCACCGACTCTCTACGCTCCTGTTCCCGACTCCACTGCGGCGCCACTGGACCCACCGCCCCTGGCCGCATTCCCTACCCGAGCTGTTTCGGCTTTTCCCCCGACCACTCCTCCATCGGCGCCCCTCCAGACACCAGTCTCTCCACTGTCGCCGCCACCGAATGAGCCCCCACCCACGGTTCGGCAAGTGCCATGTGACCACGCATTGGTCTCTTGCCCACCTTCACACCCAGCTGTCTCGTACTACACCCCCGTCTCTCCCAAGATTGTTCACTGGCTCCTATGGACAGCCATTCACCTGTGATCTCCCGTCCCTGGGTGCTTCCTGTCCAGCCCTGCTTCCCAGCTGTGGCGCCTGCCCTTGGGCCATCACCGGCAGCACTCTCTCTCGACCCGGGCCTCAATTCGCTTCTAGTCCCAAGTTCGCCTGCTACCTCAAGCCCACCACAGTGAGCTCAACTGCCCTTCCTGCTGCGCGGCACGCATGGACGCCTCCCCAGGGCCTTGTCGTGTCTAACGTGCCACTTGAAACGCCTGCTGCTCATCCCTGCCCACCTGGCGCCTTTTCCAGTGCCTGTGCCTCCGCGACAGACGAGACAGCCTCAGCAGGTGGTGGCATGCTTGCGATGCATCGCAGCGTGCCCCATCCAACACCTTCTATGGACTCGGCCCTACCGTATCCTTCCCATTCCTACAAATACTCCCTGGATTTGCTTCTTGTGCCCCCAAAAACCGGTCCCAACACCACGGTGAGCTCACTTTTGCAGCCATCCGGTACACCCCGTCGCCCGTTTCAACTACTACCTAACAAGGTAGCACGTGCCTCACGCCGCAGACCTCACGCTCAGTGCCGTCCGCCGTTGTTTCGGCATTGCCCGCGGCCGAGGCATCGGCTCCACTTCTATGTCTTCCCCACGCCATATCCTCGTCCGCACCAACTGAGCCAGCGCAAAACTGCCCCCCAACCGCCGGCCCCACCCGTAGGCTGTCCGACTGAAGAACGCCTAGCTCGCCTCCCATCCCTTGATGACTTTTCCCGCCTTGTGCTTCCGTCATCCTCATCGTTTGGCTCCCCTCGCCCTTTGTGAGGCAGCCAGGCCCGACCGCCAGAGCTCTTTTCTTCCGCCCGACAGCCTTCCCCAGCTCTGACCCGGCCTTCACGAAGCTGTGTCCTGGACTTGAGAACCTGTACAAACTTTTACATACTGTTTTTTCTCTTTTATCGCGCATCGTGCTAGGGGGGGAGCATCTGTAGCGGCGCTGGCATCGCCAGCGGCGCTGATGAAGAAGATCTGCCTTGCGCATCAGAGAACGCTCTCCTCAACCAGCCCGACCTGCCAGCCACGTCAACAACCCGCTCCGCCGGCTCACCAGCCGCGGCTACCGGGACATCCAATTAATGTGGTTCACCCTCCACATATGCGACAGTGCTAGCAAACTGAGACAAACTTTTGTACGGCAACAAAAAGTGCACAGAGAAATGAAAGCCTGAAGCGCCCTTGATATGAAGAAGGAAAGTCCTCAAATAGAAATTCCATACAGCTCAAATCTTGCAAACAATTTTTTTAAAATTTAATGATACCCTGAAGAGCTTCTTCATCTGCTCACAGGAAACACCTGGGAAATGGTGGTGCCCCTTGCAAACAGTTCTGGTGCGAAAAAGTTTTTTCTAAGGTATTACGGAGAAATTACCATGAGATATGTAGCCCTTGCATTTTCTTTGAACTTGAATTCTCCCTTCTCTTGATTTACACGTTCCTACCAGTAACCAAGACAGCATCTGATCGCTATTTCCCACAGAAAGCCTGCCGATGCCGCTACCTCACGAGACAGCCCTTGGAGCAGCTTCACAGTGAATCCCAAATACATCGAACTCGACGGGGACTGCGAAGTATTTCGACATACTGATAGTCTGATATATAATTTGATATATAAAACATGGCAACAGATAAATTTATCTGTAACCCATAAATGTGAATACGGTGCACCCATGCTAACAGCACACTTCCTGCAGCAACATGCTGCCCGCCACCATACACTATTGTGCATCTTTATCATGAAGACTTCAAATAATTTTCCCACCTCAACTGCTGGCTCATTCATGGTGAAACTGCGCAAAGAGCTTCAGTATTGCTATAATTTTTGTCTCATATTAAATTTGACAACAGTATTGACTGGTTTAGACATGCCACTGCAAACCTGTAATCATCTCTGCAAAGGTCAACGAACTAAATGCTGCCAGCACCGGGTTGCCGCCACCAAAGGACCCGCGCACATTGCAATGCTCGCCTCAGCATCTTTCGTGTTATGGTGCTTTCTCCTACAGACAACAGATGGTGCCACCACTGCCCTTCAGCGAAAACCCTGCAATGGCAGCTTTTGATTCGTCAATCTCGGCGCAGACGGATTTGCATCATGCGTGGCTGACCTAGGCGAGTATCGGTGTCAAACCTGCTACGGCACAAAAGATAGTGTGGTACCCAAGCTCTGTGCGAAGTTTCAATGAAAATGAGCTAGGATTGAGGCAGGAAAATTTTTAAGTCTTCCCTATAAAGATGTGCAATACTGTACTGGCAGCACACAGCTCGCTGGGTGTCACTAGACCTAGCTCATTTTGCATCAAAGCTGCAGCGAACAGTCTTTCGGAAAAGTCACTGCTGATCACAAGAGGACTAATTCTGTTATCGGCGCACTATAAATGCTATTATGTCTGAATTACAAAGTTACGGTACAGCTGATTTCTGCGTTGCCATCGGCAGCGAAGCAGGCCACACGAGAGACGCCGCAAGCCTTCGGACAGCTAGGCAGGCTGGCGTCACCGCATGGTAATCGATGCACCGACCGCTGGCTTTACCGCACGACAATAAGGTGGCGTTGAAAGTAAGCGTGCCAGACCAAAGGCCAGCCTAACGCACGCTCCACATTCACTTTGTCACACATTTTTACGGCACTAGCACTGCCAAGTGGTGCCCAAGGCGGTGCAGCCGACCGGGCTCCATGCATGAAAACAGATTGCAGGAGCGCCAATGAGAGAAGTGCCACATGAAGGGGAGAGGCACATAGTTCGAAATATCAAATGTTTCGCTGAATGTGAGTTTGAGAAATGCGAACAACACTGCTAGAGTTTTGTAGAGTATTTTGTAGAGCGTCTTTGTCTATCTGATGGTGCCTTCTGACGCTTCTGTCCAGCAGGCACAGAAAATGCACAACTGTTTCTAGCCTAAACAGCTAAAAAAGCAAACTGATCCATCGGAAAGGAAAAGAAAAGAAAATCAAGTTCCCACACAGTGGCACACTTCAACTCATACCGGACAAAGCAGGCACAAGCCAACGTAATAAAGAACGGCGGCTGCAAAGCGCGATGAGCATGAAATTCAGATGCAATGAAGTGAATGAAAAAGGTGTGAAAATTCCCTCTAAAGTGACTGAAAACTGCTTTCACCAGTTTTTGTCGCCACTTCTCTTACTGCACCGCTTTTGTCAACGGTCAACAGCCAAAGCAGCCTGCTTCCAAGCCGTGCAGTAGAGCCTTGCAGTGAGACCTCATTACAGCGAACACGTAAAAAAAAAGTGAAATAGTTCGATATAAACAACATATGTAATGTAAACTTTTATCAAAAATGCATGAAAGAGTAGAGCACTTTAGTCAATGAAAGAATAGCTACTTGGCAACCCTTACTAGAGAGTAGAGAAGTACGTTTTCAAAGTCTTAGCACCGTTTCGAAGGCAGTCATGGCAATTCCCGAGGACATGAAAAAACTGAGCGCCAAATGCCAGTCAGGGTCAGCTTCCCGGCATGGCGCCACCAGCATGCAAGGGCGGCAGATTGAAGAGCAGAGACGGTGGCTTCCCCACATCACAGAAATGGCTTCCTCGCATTATAGGAATGTCGCATAGAAAACATCATGCCAAAACAAAAGCTACTGCCATTCTCACCACTTCCATGATAACCAATGTGAGAGCAGAATACGAACTGCAAGGCTATGACCATCCATGCCGCTACTTCCAGGGCCCTGTCAACGGGAGCGTGAGGTATGAATGCATGCCGACCACTTGCTGCACCATCACCAGTCGCTTTACCAATGACCTGTGCAATGCAGCAAAACCTGCTGCCGGCTCTCGGAGAGGGCCCTGATTGGCGCTAGCATGTTCGATATGTCATTTTTACTCACGTAATGGGCGCGCTCGTATAATGAACACGTCCCCTACTTCGGTTGTAAAAAGTGCAGTTCCTTTTCCCTCGTGTGATGTATGCACCGCATTCATTTGGCACACACACAGTCTTTTGCCAATGATAGTGAATGCCAGCAGGTGCCCTTTTTTGAATGCTGAAACAACAAAGAATAATATGAACCACCTACTACCAAATATCAAAAATACTACTATATATCTCGCCCTACCCGAAAAATGGCCAAGAAAAATGTTTCGCAAGGATGCCAAGCACCAAAAGAAACCACGCACGGTCGCGAAGGGCTTCTCTATTTAACCTGCCACACGAAGGTTTTTAGAAACTTGTCGCCATGGGCCCTCGCACTGAACTCTCAGGGTGGGGCTAGAGTGAACTCTGGCGCTCTATTTAAGCGGTATTGTAGGCCCCTATGTGAGTTACACGAAAGGGTTTAAGATAGATGCTTTGGCTATGTTCTGTAGCACTGAAACTGTGATGAGAGAACGTTTGATTTTAAGAAGTATTTCTGGATGAAGTATTTATTCCGCCAGTCTACTTTTGCACCATTTCTACTGCTTCGAATTTTTCCTGAACCTTTTCCTTCGACAAAAACAGATTTATTGATTTGATAGCCAATGTTGACTGGACAGATGTGTTGCAAGAAAACTGCGCTAACGCTTCGTATAACATTTTTTCGAAGAAATTTATCGATGCAGTTGACGCACACACAACAGTAACGTCACTGGTAAAATGGTATTCTGCACCGCGAAATCCATGGATGACTAACGGAATACTACGCTCTATTAGAAAAAAAAGTAACCTTCACAACAAAGTGAAAGCGCAACCGTTCAACCTCGCTTTAAAAAAAAGATTCAAAATCTACTCAAAAACGCTATCTTCTCTAATTAAACATCGTAAAAGGAGTTACTATGAAAACGAAATACTTAAAAATGGACACAACACTCATAAGAACTGGCAATTGATTAAGGAGTTTTTAAATCTCTCGGACCAAAACGGCAACATTACAGAAATTAATGATGGTACGTGAAGTTTAACTAACCCTACGGACATAGCAAATGCGTTTAACTCATTTTTTTCACAGCTTGTCAAAACGCCTACCGCTGAAATCACGCGACCCACTTGTTGTCCTTTCTCTTTCTATTTGCGTCCAACATCCCCAGATGAAGTTATAAATGTAATAACCAGCTTAAAAAATACCGGGTGTGGCTTAGATTCTATCCTTCCATCTAACATTAAACTTGTTGCACACGAACTGTCGCCCGTTCTCACTAATGTTATCAATAAGATGTTTAAGTCTGGTGACTTTCCAGATCAACTTAAAAACGGCAAAGTTATTCCTATACATAAGAGAGGCAATAAATACAGTTTGGCTAATTATCGTCCGATAACTATTCTTCCATTTTTCAGTAAAGTAATCGAAAAGCTCGTTGTTAACCGTCTAATGAACTACCTTCTAAAATTCAGCCTTCTGATACCTCATCAATTTGGTTTTTGCCCTAACTATTCCACCGAGCTCGCACTGATACAATTTACTGACAAAATTAAACACTTCATTGATAACGGACTTTGGGCGGCAGCTGTATTCATTGATTTTACGAAGGCATTTGATACAATCAATCATCCCATACTCCTTTTAAAGCTAGAAGCGCTGGGAATTTGTGGGCCCACTCCTAGTTTACTACGTAATTACCTCGCTAACAGAACTCAGTTTGTACAAATATCGAATACTTTATCCCAACCAATTACAATTAATCAAGGAGTTCCACAAGGATCTGTTTTAGGCCCCCTTCTATTCTTAATTTACATTAATGATCTGCAAAAATGCCTCAATAACACTGACTGCATTCTGTATGCAGATGACACTACCATATTTTCTTCTAGCGATAACTTAAGTGACCTAACATCAAAAACTAATGCCGACCTGTATACCTAATGTATGTATACCTAAGATGTATACCTAAATAATCACATTATTCTCCCATCAAGTTCTGTAACATTTCTCGCTGTGACGCTTGATTCACATTTAAAATTTAACCTTCACACTAAATCTATTAGCAAAAAAGTTGCACTCGGTATACGTATACTAATTAGAACGCGTTATTATTTCCAACAGCATATTCTTCACTCACTTTATTGTGCATTCATTCATAGCCACCTCAATTACTGTTTATCATCGTGGGGTAACACGTACTATACCCATCTTTCTTCTTTGTGTCATCTTCAAAACCAATCTGTTAGAATAATGACATTCAGCTCATACACACCGCATCCAGTGCTCCCCTTTACCGCCGGCTCAATATCTTACCTCTCCTTTGTTCACTCCAACTGAAGCTAGGTTTATTAATTTATCGCGCCCGTCACAATAGCACTACTCTCCCTATATTTACAGGTTCCTGTTTGTGTAACGTTAATAATACTAGATTCGCTGAACAACATAATCTTTTGCTTCCGAATGTCAAAACTAATTATGGCAAACAGTCCGCTTTATTTTCAGCAATCACTGTCTGGAACTCGCTACCCGCAACCATCAAATCAATCCGCACCGAAACACAATTCCATAAAAACTTGAAAAACTATGTACTGCATAATTGCCTTCAATTGCCACGCCAGTGAAACCTGTTAGTATTGTGTGCGACTTCTATTGCCTGAGTGCTTGTTCTATGTTCTCTCTTTGTGTTTGCAAAATGTGTTTTTAAAATTTAGCATGACTAAACTGTTATTTCAGATCTTACTTTTCATTGCACCTGTGTTCCGCTATGTAATTGCTATCTGCCATATATTTATCCTACTTCAAATATGCAATTAATTACAGGAGGTCCCCCTGACAGTTTCCACTTTGGGACCTCCTTCTGTAATAATCAATTTATGTACATCTTACCTATGCATCTTTTTCAATAAAAAGTTTCAAACTAAAGAACACATGCCCAATAAATTTTGCAAACATCTTTTTAGAAACAAAAAGTGCACTCATTATGCGAGTAAAATGGTACCTGTTTAATGGTTGAGGCAATGAATGCTAAAAGACATGGTTTGCAAAATTCACTAAAGTAACTAAAATAAAAATGCGTTCCAAATAGCTTTCATCGATGTTGAAGCAGCAGTAAGCCTAAATTCATTAGGCATCATAGTTTCAAGCCTTTACCATGCAGTTTTTCGTATGCTGCTCATTTCCAATATAAAAGTTGATGACAGAGTTTTGGGGCACAGAAGTTTCGGGCAGGATCCGTACGCCAGACTTGTACGGCACTGAGTCATGCCTTCCACAGAGTTTAGCGGACGACCACTGCATCTGATGCCGCAATTTCTTCGACCTTACTTGCGTGGCACAAGCTCGCATGACTGTACTGTACACGCGTGATCATGTGCTTGTACCACTGCCACTGGAGGAGGCATGCACTTTCTAATCGCGATACCTCGAATAATGGCACTTCATCTCTCATTTAATTTCACTGCCGCCGTGGTGGCCGAGTGGGTATGGCGCTCGGCTGCTGGCCCAAAAGACGCGGGTTCGATCCCGGCCGCGGCGGTCAAATTTCGCTGGAGGTGAAATTCTAGAGGCCCGTGTACTGTGCGATGTCAGTGCACGTTAAAGAACCCCAGATGGTCGAAATTTCCGGAGCCCCTCACTATGGCGTCCCTCATAGCCTGAGTCACTTTGGGACGTTAAACCCCCATAAACCAAACCAAACCATTTAATTTCAGCCTTCAAATGATGTAAAAAGTAACACACCGCCCGCTTCGAAGCTAGTTTTCAGCGACACCGCAACAACGAAAGGTAACGTCAAGAGAACACTTGTCCTGGGCATGTTGGTAGTTCTGGATTCTTTTCTATCTCATTATGTTTGCCTTTCAGCCTTCCATGTGGTCGGAGCAGAGCAGTTCCTGTCGCGGCAAGTTCGCTTTCGCACCTGGGCTTTGTCCCATCACGTACCGCATTTACACGATTGTAAAATTGAAAATCCGAAGTGGGGGGATCGACCAACAATAAAAAACAAAGCATACTACCATTAAATAAAGGCGAGACAAATGAGATATCGTGAATGCTACAGCGTGGCTGCAGCTTCGCTTGCTTTGCGGCTCTACCCAATAGCATTTGGCTATTCTGCGCATTTTTTCTGAGAAATTTTTCTTTTTTGCTTTCAACTGCGCACTCGGTGCTCAAGGGAGTATCGATAGTTGAAGGAAGGGCCGCTGTTTCAAGCGCAGCAGCACCGCCACTCGGAACGGAAGTGGCGCCGGCGAGTGTCGGTAGCCGACGGAACAGCCGACACCGCTCAGGAGTAGTTTCTTTGGCTCTGTGTGATGCATTTGGCGACTGCCGGCTACATTTTATTAGTTTTAATGTAGTGCTCCGTCAATCGTCATTTGTACTTCGGGTCCAGTAAGCGTCCGGCGCTCGTTCACGGCTATATTCAAGATGACTGTCATTCCCTACACCAAAGAAACCAACGACTGCGGGCCGGGCCGCAAGTTCGACGACACAAAGTAGGTGTTACAGGTATTGCGGTGCAGCGAGGCAAAATTTTCAGCTGTTCCACGCAATGGCGTAGTGCGGCTGTTTGCGAAGTGCGGGATTTCGCTGGACGATGACATTAGAAGGACTGCAGGTGCGATGGGACTGCAGGAGCGATGGCGATGGCAGCGCTAGTGAGGACAATGGCGCAAGTGTGGACGAGCAGGCCAGTGACTAATACATTTTAACGCGAGAACATTAAAAAGCTCATGAGGTGGAAAAGCCGGCACTGTCGTCGACATTGGCGTTAGCACAGTCTAAGGCTGCTGCACTCCATCGCATCGCTCTTTGTGCTGCCATTGAGCAGCTGCTCCGTCAACGCGCAGAACCGGCACGCCCCATTTTTTTTCCTGGCATGTGATATGGGCAGTCTACTTACACTCGAACTGACTTACAATTGTGTACATATGGCACATTTCCAGCAACGTGCCGAACAGTGTAGCTGCTGAACGTGCCCAACTTCCACAGCGGTGCAATCGCATGAAAGTCTCAAAGCGCACACAAGAACCTTGAATGCTTCTTCCAGGAGCTTATTATCATATATACTCGTGTAAGGGCTGCACCCCCAACTTTGGAGCTGAAATTTTGAAAAAAAAATTATTTTCTTAACCAAGCGTGAAAATTCATGCACCAGCAAAAGCTAAATTTCACACGTTGCCACTAGATGGCACTAACTGCTTTCAACCCCCTATCATCATCAGTGCTTTGAGATCAGGTGGGGATGCGGTCTTGTTTTTGCAACTGTTTCGCTCTGGGAGCCATTTTTTCTTTGTGTGGTGCTGTGGTCGTGGGCAGTGTGTTGGTGCATTGTGTTACTGTGTGCAGCGTTGTTCAGTGGGTCGCGGCCTATGCTGACCACTTGGTGATGATGGGCTGAGATTTGGTTTCATACACCACGACCTACCAAGCTGAAAGTTGTCACTTACGTCGAAGAACATGGCAAACGGGCGGCTGGATGCAAGTTCGACAACGAGAAGTATGTGTGTCGGTGGAGCAACCAGAAAGAACAGCTTGCTGGTACAAACTGAAACTGCAAAGCATTTTGCGGGAGGCAGAGCAAGTTTCCGGAGCCTGAAATGGAACTTGTGGAGTATGTCACGACAACAAGAAAAAAACAGCTATGCAGTGTCGACTGAGATGATCTGCGTAAAAGCCATTGCCATCGCTCGCCACGCGGGCATTCCACTTCCGAATTTTAAAGCAACTAGGGAGGGCTTCAACACATTATGAACTGTTTACTTTACTTTATGAACACTTTATGAACTCTCCATTTGGCGCAGACTGGAATTCGAACCAAGGTGACTGGGATACCATACCAGATGGACAGCACCGACGACAACTACCTCTGGGAACGCGTCCATGAGATGAGCTCTTCAAGTAGCTGCCAGAGTGAAAGCGACGAGGAATTTCCTTAAATAAATATGTGTGGTCACTTAGCAATGTTTACATTATATTTTAGAACAGTCACAGCAACAGTGTGACATTTCTGCGGATAGATATAGGCCTGACTCGTGTAAGAGCTGCACCCCATCAAAATCTCGGAAAAAAGCTGTGGCCCTTACTGTGGCCCTTACACGAGCATATACGGTGGTATATCAACTGCTCGAGCTTCGAAAATATTCAAGGTTTAAGATTATTGCTAGTTGCTTTGAAGGCCAAATTCAAAGCACATTATTCATTATTCCCTTTGCTATTCAAACGTAGGAATAATCGCACAACCCTAACTCCGATGCACGATGCTCCCACACTGATTACTTTTACTTTCCATGCCTTCCAACCCATATGTATTTCCCCGCACCATCCTGCATCTAGCACCCTCCTATGGCACTGCCCACAACTCAGTCTGTTGTTGCAGATGCCTTCACTACTGCACACATTGCTAACAGCATGTCTGCATGAGCTGCAGTTGAAAGTTTGTCAGTGCAAACATACAGCCTGTAACAGAAGTTGGATGGTGCAACTGACCTCCGGTTGCCTCTGGCTGGCAGGAGGTGGAGGTGGTGGTGGCAGTGGTGGGGGCTGGAGAGGTGGCGCAGGCGTCCGGAACTTGGTGTTGTAGGGCAGTGTCTGGTACTTGGGGTCTGACCGGGGTCGAGGCTCGACAGCTGCCACATTAGTGGCCAGCAGCAGGGACGGGGGTGGTGGAAGGGTGCCCCCACCTCCTCCACCGCCCCCTCCCCCTCCTCCGCAGCCGAGCGGCAGCCGTCCGTGCTGTTGCTGTAGTGCCTGCTGCTGCTGGCTGTTGTGGAGGCGCTTTTTGTGCAGCCGCTGCCGCAGCTCCGCAATGCGCCGGTCCAGGGCCTGCACCTCCGCCTGCCGCTGGGCCAGTTGCTCCCGCTGCTGGCCCGCACGCTGCGCACGGGCCTGCGTGCGCACGCATTCCAGGTTGCGTGCATATCAGAGAGCCAAGCTACCAAACCTGGTTAATGTTACAACTGTGAGAAACAAACAAGTGTCAGTCACTAAGACCACCAGGAGCAGGTGCAAATCATGAACTGCTCAGTCGGCAGACAGAGAGAGAGAGAGACAATCGGACTTAACTGCTTTATACCAGAGGTGTGACAATTGTAACTAAGCTAACAAGTCCAAATTTGCCTCCTTCAAATCTGCCTTTGCTGTAGCCCAATGCAACTCAAGAACCAAGTGGCAAACGCTCCTCAATGGAGACTCCAGCCAATGGCGCTGACCGACTGCCATGACATTGTAGTATCGCCTTGCACCAGGTAGCATGACATAGCAGGGGGTTCACAGGTGCAAGGGGATTTACAACAGATTAAATGAATTAACCACAGCATCATGACAATCAATCGACGCCATTGGCTGGAGCACCTCCCATCAGGGGCACCTGCTGCTTCGCTCTTGGGTTGTATCCAGCTATACCGTATCGTCAAAACCGGAATATAGGTCGAATTTTTTTTTTAATAACCATGGCAAAAAGTTGATCCCCGTATTATGGTCATTGGCGGAAAAACTACGGAAGTCTTACAACAATGGCGGTGCCTGAAGTCAACAGCGTCCATCACCATCGCCATCAGCAGCAGTGCGGCGTGGCGATGTTCCATTTTGCATTTCCGTTGTTTGGTTAAAGGCTGCTTTGTCACATTTTATTTCAAAATGAGCGGAAGCCGGCGGCAATTCACCGTCCGCCTTCAGGAAAAACGCGATAGAGTACACGGAAGCTCACCGCAACCTGGCGGCACAGCGCGAATTTGGAGTATCCGAAAAGAGTATTCAGTACTGGCGGAGGGAGAAGCTGCGTATTACAACTTGCAGCAACCAGAAGAAAACATCATTTCGTGGGTGGACCGGACCGCAGGGTATCCAGAATTGGAAAGAAAGGTTGCGCTGCGTGAATGCACCTGCGTGAAAGCGGTAGAGATCGCCTGTGCCTCTAGACTCACGAGGGCGCAATTCAAGGGCTCGCCATCCTGGGTGTGTCGATTCATGAAGAGGAAGGGCTTTGCTCTATGGCGCAGTAAGCAGTACTTCTTATTTTTGTTTTTAGCCTTTAGCTTTTTGCAGCCTCAGCTTTTGCGTTGTCTGCTGTGCAAACCTTGGCAGTGTGCCAAGATGCTGCCCACTGATAACTTCACCGCATGTTTGTTTACCTTTTGAGAGGAGCTCCTACCAGAGGGGTGGGGGATGTGGGAGCAGTGGGCGCATGCTCAGCGAACTTGGCAGAGCGCCAATCCCCATGCTCTTAGCTAAGGCTTAAACATTCGCATTACACACTCGTAACTGTCTTGTGCGCTTTTTTTAACATTGCGTAAAAAACGTGTGCATGACCTTTGGTGCCGGTGTTCAGCATGCTTCCATTATCTCGCTGCAATTGGCAGGCGCTGTCGGCTACCACAAAATTGCTGGATCGCGTCAAAGTGAACGATGCTAAACACCCATGGCATGAACACGTCTGACCAGGTGCGTTTGTTGATGACGGAAGGTTGGACTAAGGTATACAGTTGAATCCCGCTACAACAAAATCGACGGGACGCGCGAGAAATTTTGCGACAAGTTGTCGCGAAATTTCGCTGTCAAGAAATTAACCAAAAATGCAAGGCAATAACTCCAGCAAAACATAGTTTTATTGCCAGAAATCTGTGAGTTTAGTCTGCTTGCGTTTCACTGCCAGCAGCGGCTTCACACGAGTCTCGCACTCTGTTAACAGCGACATCGAAACGTCATCTTGTGTGCCAAAGAATTTTCTAATAACGTCGAAGGCATCCAGTACCTGCAATGAGGCTGCCGGGGCAGGTAAGTCTAGCGGATCGTCTTCATGATCAGACGGCTCTTCCGGCTCGCGAACACTTTTGATGATATCTTCATTGCTTCATTTCTCGTGGACAATCACATCTGCGTCAGCGTCGAGGAAATCGTCTAGTGCTATGTCAGCAGGGACGTTTCCAGCTTCGTGGAACAATTTCCAAGTAACGTCAATCCCCGGAGTCGATGACGATGGTACACTTTCCGTGGCTGCAGTCATGCTGGTCACGTTGCTGTCGACAAACCCGGCTTGCTTGAAGCAGTTGCGGATCACGCTGCACCGTGTTGCTCTCCATGCCGCAGCCATCATTTCTAAAGTCATGAAAACATGGACTTTCGTCTCCCTACCAGTGTAAGTGTTCAGGAGAAGCCGCTGGATCAACCTCTCCCAGTAGGAAAACTTCATGCTCCGGATGTTGCCTTGGTCCAGGGGTTGAATGGCTGAGGTACAGTTCGGCGGGAATAACTTCAGCTCCACACTTGACAGCTTGGCGTCGTCAATGCGGTGCGCTGAACAATTGTCCAAGAGCAAACAAACCTTTCAATTTTGTCTGCTCATGTCGCGGTCAAGTGCCACCACCCAGTCAGCAAATATGGCACGGGTCATCCACGACCGGCTGTTTGCCACGTTCTTGACAGCTAGGCTCCTGTTCCCCTTGAAGCAGCGCAGTTTTGCACGTTTGCCAATAACTAACGGGGGGGCGTTTGTCAGACCCATCCACATTTGTGCACAGCAGCACAGTCACTCATTTCTTGCTATGTTTGCCTCGGTGGCAACGCTGGCCTTTAAAATCAAGCGTCTTCGCTGGCAGCATCTCATAGAAGAGGCCCGTCTCGTCTGTGTTATAAATGTCAGATGGAGCGTAACTGCTCATTATGTCAGTCATGTTGTCTGCTGCCCATGCTGATGCGCTGTCAACGTCCGCAGATGCCGATTCACCGCACAAAACCTTGCTGACGATGTTATGCTTTTCTTTAAAGCGATTCAGCCATCCTATGCTTGCCTTAAATTCGTTCAGCCCTAGCAAACAAGCATAATTTAGGGCCTTCTGCTGTACAATTTTACCGCTCAGCGACATGTTTGTTGCTCGCGTATCGACGAACCAAGCATAGACAGCCTTGTCAAGCTCCTCATACGTTCGTCGCATCACTTTCTTGGGCTGCGCTGAAGTGCCCGATGAAAGTGCCTTCCTAATGCTGTCCTTACTCTTCAAAATCGTTGATAGCGAACTCGGCGCGATGCCAAAATCTGCAGCAATAATTTTCTTCTTCTTCCCGCTTTCCGCTAATTCTATCCTTTTCTTTTAGCAAAATAAACTTCCACTTCTTTGTTGGCGGCGACATGGCAGAGGCGATGGACAAGATCAGACTGCAGCCAGGTATTGACAATCAGCACACACCGACACACGGGAAAATGGCGGCAAGTGCTGCGGAGAAGGCCGAGAGGGGAGGCTGGCGACTGGATTTGGATTCGTCTTTGGCCCTCGTATGGCCGGCGGCCTTCGTACGGCGCCAACAAGTCCCCTTGCTGCTTCCCTAGATGAGTAAATGACTCCCAACCAAATTTTTTAATAAATACATGAAAATTTAATAAACATACATTCCGTGCATTATTTAGCTGCTCCAAGCCACTGCTTTAGGAGGGAATAATCTCGTACAGCACCCAACTTTTGAAGAAAGGTGGGCCACTGATCGGTGAAGGCTCGCGAAAAATTCGTAGAAGCGAATGCGTGCTCACAAAGTACAGTCAAAACTCGATTTAACGAAACCCGATTTAACGAAAATCTCGATTTAATTCCCCCTCAGACGCCCATAGGGTTCAATGCTTTGACTAACCCGAAATAACGAAACCGATTCCGTGATCTGTCCCGATTTAACGAACTTTTTTTCGAGAAATAAAGGTGAAAAAGTGTTAATTTTTGGTCTATTTTGTAGACAGCACCCCAAAATTTATTGATTGCGAGTCAGCGGTAACAGCGCGGAGCATCTTCATCCCGTCGCTTTTTTCAAACTGCGCGGCGCAAAACGAGTTTTAATTTTGAGTCGAGCTCACAAGATGGCGCCGCCAGCAGTAAAAAAGTTTCGTGCCACATTTCATAGATGGCGCCGTTGCAGTTCGCGTGTTTTTTTTGTGTGTGTTTGTGTGTTGTGCTCTGTGTTCGCTCTTGTGCGGATTTCCCCGTGCCTGTGAACGCACGTCTTTGTCAAGCTCAGCTTGTTAGGCCTCCATCAGTCTAGCCTTGCTATCGTGAACGCGGACGTGGTGTGTGCGAGCAAGCGCGCCGCTAACCCTCCTGACTAGCAGATGGAGCCCTGCAAGAAACGAAAAAGGCTTACCCTGGACGAGAAAGCGGACATAATTCGTGCTGTGACAAGTGGACAGAAGAAATGTGACGTGGCTGCATCACATAGCATTCCAGCGAGTACTCTCTCCACAATATTGAAAGGGAAAGATGACATCCTCCGCGCCACTTCGTCGGGGAATCTCTCGCGCAAAAAAACGCTGAAGACCACTCCTCAAAGCAAAATGGAAGAGGCCCTCTTCGCCTGGTTTATGGATTTGCGGGTGAAGAATAGTATTCCCGTGAGTGGAGACCTGCTCCAACAAGAAGCTCGCTCTTTCGCGTGCTTGGTGGGCGACAACGAGTTCAAGGCAAGTCCCGGCTGGCTGTCGCGCTTCAAAGAACGACACGGCATCGTCGGGAAAGTGCTTAGCGGTGAAGCGAGCAGCGTAAGCATGGCTGTAGTCGGCGACTGGCAGTCTGAAAACGTGCCCGACATTCTGGGAAAATATGCCCCCAGCGACGTCTACAACGCCGACGAGAGCGGTCTATTCTACCAAATGCTGCCTAAAAAAACACTCGCCCTGACGGGGCAGGCTTGCCACGGCGGCAAACACAGCAAACAAAGGCTGACTCTTTTGCCGTGCGTCAACATAGACGGCACCGACAAACGAGACCCGCTTGTCATCGGAAAGAGTGCGAGGCCGCGCTGTTTTAAAGGCACCAAAAAGCTTCCTGTGAAGTACGTTGCCAATTCAAAGGCGTGGATGTCGCGTGCCATTTTCGCTACATGGCTGAAGGAATTTGACAGCGACATGTGTCGCCAGAAAAGGAAAGTGTGCCTGTTGCTGGATAACTGCACGGCCCACTACGTTGCAGAGGTCGAGCTGACCAGCGTGGAGCTCCGCTACTTCCCCCCAAACGCAACGTCCGTGGTTCAGCACTTGGATCAAGGGATAATTAATAGCGTGAAGTGCGCATACAAGCGTCGAGTCGTCGACAGAGTTCTCCTCAACCTGGAGCTGAAGCGCGAGACGAAAATATATATTTTTATGGCGGTTGAGATGGTGGCGGCGGCTTGGAGAGCATTGAGGCCGTCGATAATTGTCAACTGCTTCAGGACTGCCGGTTTCGGTACACTAGGCCCTGAAACTGCCGAAGCTGGTCCGGACTGCGCGAGCGCCGTGCACGAGGATGAAGATGCCTGGGAACACCTTCGCTCAGTGGATGAAGTGCCCACAGGCATAAGTTTCTCAGACTACGTGAACGCCGACGCAAACGCAGTCACAACGGAAGTTTTGACTGATGCCGATATGTTGCGGCTTGTAGAAAGCGTGGAGGGAGTGACGGCTGAAGACGCTGCCGACGACCCTGCAGGTGCCGAAGCTCCCGTGCCGACACCAGGTCAGGTGATGGATGCTCTCGATCTGCTGCGACATTTTGCCAGCGCACACGAGGGGACGGAAGACGCGCTGGACGCACTTCAGACCTACGAGAAATCGGTGCGGCCGTTGCTCACAAAGCGCACGCAGGCAAAGATCACCGACTTCTTTGGCGGAAAATAAATTTGTAGTCCCCTCGGGCCTTTCTTGGCGAGTAAGAATTTTTGTTGTTTCTTTTCATACGCGCTAGCGGCGCCAGTCGTGGTGTTGGCGCTACCCACTCGAAAGTAGCGCGGGAGGTCATGACGATGACCATACGGACCCCCAAAGATTGCGCTAGTTGTATGATTACCAACTTTGGCGCCAATTTGTCATTAGCTGTGTGGCTTGCCGTCCCGTCGGCGGTATTTAGGGAAGATTGTTGCGCCGCTAGCCGAACCGTCCTTTGGGTCGGTGCTACCGGCGTGAATTCGTCACGCGCGAGTGCGACGAAAAGTGAAAATGGTACGTGCTAACCGATACGACCGCGATAAGCTGGTACGGTTTATGCGGATGCAAAATGCATTATGTTCAATGGGTGCTCAGTCGGGGACTTGACTTTACTACTTTTAAAACGAAAGTACTGTTTAAGCGGGTACGTTTTAACGAGGTTTTACTGTAATTGAATGTACTGAATTATGTGCCCAAGAAATGCCTCATTCAATTTAACGAAGTTCTCGATTTAACGAAATAATTCACGGCTCCCCTCAACTTCGTTAAATCGAGTTTTAACTGTAATTCGTTTTAGAGGGAATTTTAATACATTAACTCCTATGGGGATTTCGCAGAGAATGAAAAGTACTTCGTTGTGAAAATTTCATTGAAGCTGCATTCGTTGCGCTGGGATTCAACTGTAATATGAAATTTCGACCCTTCCAAAAAAAAATCTGTTGAAACTTTTTTCCCCACGTAATGAACCTTCCCCCAAACTGATGTCAACATTTCTGGAAACAAAGTGGGTTCATTACGCAAGTATATACGGTAGTTAACCTCTCTTCCCGGCTAAACTACTCCTGCACCCTTATCGGTCAATCATCTGTGCACTTTTAAGAGTGCGCCTGTTAAAAAGGTATTAGTGACAAATACCACCAGGCTCAGCACTTTCACCTTTCTGTGCTTATTTAAGCAATGTTTCAAATTTAAAAAAGTACTGCCCAGAAATTCACACTTTTTAAAAACAAATTCCACTTACTTTCATGCTATGGTTTCACGCTACTCATCTTCCAAGTGGTTTACTAACCGGTAAGAAGCCTGCAACATCTACTGCTGGGCAAAAAACTAAACTGTGTTGTGTTCGATGCCTCTCTAGTGCAAATGTGGTGTTTGCTGCGAGCGCAATGAGCAGATGTGTGTTGATTCATGGATCGCAACTGGAACTTGCACTACCCCACCATGAGTTGCGCTGTGAAAACTCTTTCAGTTTTCATTAATGCAACTCTAGGATTGATCACCTGCCTAACAATTCCGTTATTTTGCACACATCTCCTCTGCATTCATAGCAAGCAAAATACTAAATTTAGTGCACTAAAGGAAGCTGTTTGCTTTAAGTCTGGCCCAGCTGATCAGCATTCTCTTGCCTAACCTTCATGGTTCAAAGAGGAAGCACAGCCTACCATGAGCACGTCATGCCGCGCCCTGTCTGCAACACTGGCTGCAGGTGTGACCCCTGTGTTGCCGGAGGCAGAGGAGCTGGTGCTGCGCCTCAACTCCTCCAGCTGCCGGGTGAGCTCTTCAACTTTGGCCGCGGCCACCGAGAGCTCCTTTTCCTTGGCCGAGAAGAGCGCCCGCACTGCCTCCAGCTCTGCCGCTGTGTGACAGACAGACAAAAGCGGGACACTCCTTCAATCAGCACAACAGCTGCACCAATCTCCACACAGCAATATGCCCTGCACTCTAAGCACACCTACATGGCAGTAGAAACAGAGTAACCTGTCCCCTGGTGCATTCCCTTTCATAAAAGGAACTGCGCCAGGGGACAGGTTACAGTCCCTTTCTACTCCTTCCCGTTTACCTGCCCTGGCTCAATAGTCAGGTGCTAACTAGACATCAAGGTCCACTGCAGTGATTATCATATACCTGTGCTGACCATGCCATCTGTTTAGGTTCATGAATGCAAGTCAGAGAGAGGGAAAAAAAAGAGCGAACAGTTCATGTCTACAGCGTACGTCCACAGACTTTATGGAAGAAAACATTAGGACAAAAATTAATTTCATCACTGTTTTTTCCATTCCTCTTGACACAGGAATATGCAGCCTGATTGTGGTTATAATAAATACACTGTGCACTAAATAAATTTCAAGCTTTAAGAGATCGGACGTCCCGCGCGGTCATTACCAGCTTCCCGGTGTGGCACTTTCCCACAGCGGCGCCCCTTTGACCCCCCCCCCCTTCCTCCCTTCGGTGGCGGGCGGCGGCGAAAGGGAGTGCCCTTGACAGCGACGGCCGAGCGCTTTTGACCCCCGCACTGTTCGCGCCCCCTCGTCTCGGCAGGCGCTAAATGCGGCGTGACCTTGCGGCAAGCATTTCGTGGTACTAGTAATGACCACGATCGTATCCTGATGGGACGTTGACAGAGCTAAGCCGCGTATGCGAACGAGAACGCTAGTTCCCCTGGAAGGCTCAAAACAAGCAGGCAGGCAAGCACAGCGGTAGCACCCCGCTGTAGTCCGATGACAGGGCTAATGGCAAAACATCGTTAAAAGTTGCCGACTGTCGACGAAATCAGTCGCACGGGTGGGCACGACGCGTGGTCGTTGCTTCCCTGCTCCCGAGAAGAGGGAAAGCGGGGGCACACGGGGCCATGATGTGTTGTTGTTTGTGCTTCTCCAGAAGAGGAAACCGACTGCACATGTGGGCACAATGTGCGGTTGTTGTTTTGCTTTTCTTCTGAGGTAGAGGGTTTGATCAATACTGTGGAAGCATGAGGAGTGGCACTAAACCTGGTGGGCCAGTCATTTCTAGAGTCCATTCCCGGAATTCCATTTCCTTACAGCAATTTTGATGTTATTTTCCTGCTATGTATTTTAGGGAGAGGATTTTGAATCTGGCCGAGACTGGAAGGCGTGCCATGTGGCATGCAAGCCAATCATGTGGTAGTTTGTGGTGATTGGGTGGTGCAAGGGATGGGCCGGGCCTTTGGGTCTTTAAAACCAAGGCCCGGAGCCCTCGAAAGGGGTTCTGGACTACGGTCTGATGTTATGCATCTTCGGCTATGCTGAGTAAGGGCCTCCCCTATTGGCAGCTAGTCCCACCTTTTTGTTATTTAACCTTTTTGCCGCTTCTAATTTGTCTCTTGTGTATTCAACCTACTTGCAATGTAAGTATTTGAATAATTGTGTATAATACAGTCAAGTCATACTCCCCTTAACACCTGCTTCCTGAGTCGTAGCAATACCGTCTCCGACAAAGCACGCCTGGTGCGAGAAAGCCTTCGGTCATCAAACCAAGTAACTGCCTCGGGCGGTGAGCACCTCTGGTGCGGCAAAGACATCGAACCTCGTAAGGTCAATCAGCAAAGGAGGCAGACCTTACGGAAACCTTCACTGCACCCTGGGTGCAAAGAAATTAAATTTCTTCCACAGAGTGACCTTTAATAAACTTACAGTAGGTTCACAAGGATTCTGCCGACAGAAAGCCCAGAACACCAAACCACCCTTTTTGTTTTCAACAGCACCCTTCCTTCTTTTTTCCCTGCATAAATATGGCCACCCAAAAAATGGCACGTGCTGCCGTTTCACTATACTACTATTTCCTGTTCACCTGTTATCATCAACACCACATCAATACTTTCTTCTGCTGCGTAGCACTTTCCTGTCTGCATGCAGCATTAGTTTTTTTTTCACTGACAATTCTTGTACGGAATGTACGAACTGGACAGAATAGTTTGTTACACAAAACAAACAGATTTTTTTTTTTTTTTGCTTGGAAGTAATGAAATGTTTATTACAACACCTCTCAATGAAATTCTTTTGCTTCTCCGGTTTCTGCTTGAGCGGTACATACTGATGCATGATACAGCAGAAAGAGTGAGTCGCACATTGTTTGAGCATTCACACTCTAGACTTCATGACTCCTGCCACGGATAGTTGATATTTCTTCTGCCAATAACGAAAATTAAGGATTATTTAGATATAGTTCACATTACCTTCGACGAATAGAAGCAATTAGTCTACATGCAGTGCTTTGCATGTTCAAAAGGGAATCAGCTGTTTTCAGAAACAACCCCCAGGGTCAAAGTGCCAAACGAGTACATCTAAAGGCACACTAAAGACATGCTCACGAGGTAGGGTGTTAAAGGAGTATAGAAACGAAAATTTGGCTGAATGTTTTCTTCTTTGCGATGATGCCTAAGACATCCGTGTTATGTGTGAGCAAAAAGTATTTTTTCACAACCAAAACGTATAAGAATATTGTAGGTTTAGCAAGGCAGAAATTTGGGCGAGTTGGTAAGTGTTCATTTTCGCTCTCAGCGCAACACGAATGGGACACAAGACGTTTGTGCTAGTCCTTCGTCTTGTGTCCCGTTCATGTTGCGCTGAGAGCGAAAAAAAAAAAAATATTGTAGGTTTGCAACCAAATCGAACATGAGTGGTGTAGCTAGAAACTGAATCGAATATTTTTAAGAATATTCCCACAAGAAACAAATACCTGTACGTGCGGAACAGTGAAGTGCTAGCAGCAGCTTTGAGGTATGGCACTATAACATATGAAGGTGCAGCTGTTATAACACGCAACACTGACCTTCACAATTACACGTAACATTACTTTTTGATGGCGACATCAAAAATTTTTTAGGCGATTCTAAGTGAATTATTTCTAATGCGTTTGCAGTAGGGGTGTGCAAATATTCGAAATCTCGAAAACGAATCAATATATTTGATATTCGGTTCATATTCGCATTCCAGAAATTGATATTCGAGAATTTCTGAATATTCGAAAATTCCCGCATACTCGGCAGCGATCACATACCGCACCGACTTTTGTAAATTCGGTTGTTGCAAAACCGCAATGTCTGGGCAAATTATCTGAATATAGAGTTTAAACTTCCAGGAAAACAACAGAAAGGCCCTGTTCTCTTTCTTCTACGTCATTTATCGCATGGACCGATCGCATTCTGATGCCGCTAGGCTTGACTTTGTTCGCTATTCCACAAGTGGGCTTCCCCACATACCACAAGTGCTGGGAACAAGATGGGGGATGACCTGCTTCTAACAATTGCAATGCGAAAGCGAGCTTATTTTTTTACCCTTCCATAAAGTGTTATATAATTAATGCCCACACCTATGGTATTCATTCTGTCACCTTAATAGCTCTCTGAGCATGACCACCACCATCTTGTTTTGGTCAACTACGCTATGCTGGAAAGCCTACTTGCGGAATTTCGCGTGAGGCTCCCGAAGGGGCGAGTCGAGGTGTCACAACAGGGCAAGCGATCCTGTAAAAATCCCGTGTATTGCATGGTGCACTGTAACCCATGCACCTCTTAAATGGGCCTAACGGCAGGCGTGACAACGTTCGGAGGGCAATTGTCACTAGGTCAGAAAAATAACTTGGCAGTGTAGTTATATCATGTTATTTTTGTTTCCAGTCTTGTCATGTTATCGATTTCATTTTGCATGACAACATTACAGGCTTAGATACTGTTATGCTGTTCAATTAACTAGTATACATTTCTGCACACATCATGTTTTTTTTTTATATGGTGCTCAGGCAGTCTAGTTTTGTTTAATACAAAAACTTTCTATTCTAAACATTCATCTAACGTGCTAAACTGGATCAAGGCCTTCTTAAGAAATCGCTTTCAGTCAGTCATTGTAAATAACCAGTCTTCCAACCCTCTCCCTGTAACATCCGGCGTCCCACAAGGCTCTGTTCTTGCACCCCTATTGTTTTTAATATATATTAATGATCTCCCTCAATACGTATCCTGCCAAATTCGAATGTTCGCTGACGACTGCGTAATTTACCGCCAAGTAACAAACATAACTGATCATGAAGCCCTCCAGCAGGACCTTAACCAAATTGAACAGTGGTGCGCAGATTGGCTTATGACCCTCAACCCTAGCAAATGCAAGCTTCTTTCCATCACCCGTCGCAAAAAGACTCATGCCTTCCAATACAAAATCGCTAACGAGTTCGTAGAATCTGTATCATCTTTCAAATACTTAGGCGTCACATTATCTAATGACCTAACATGGAATGCACATGTTACTAACGTGATATCATCGGCTAACAAAACTCTGGGATTTCTTAAACGTCACCTTCGCCTCACCTCACATCACGTGAAATTGCTCACCTACAAGTCACTCATTAGACCTAAACTTGAATATGCATCCGCCATATGGGACCCGCATCATATTAACCTCGTAAACGATCTAGAAGCCGTTCAAAACCGCACTACAAGGTTCATTCATTCTTCTTACTCCTACGACGTCAGTGTTTCAGCCTTAAAAACCAAATCAGCACTATCGCCTCTTTCCGTTCGTCGTCGCATAGCCACGCTATCACTGTACCACAAGTTCTTTTACTCATCACTTCACCGTGCCCCTTACATCACGCCAGCATCATACATTTCTCATCGCACTAGCCACACGCTACAAGTTTTTCGCCCACGTGCCCGAACTGTTACTTTTTCAGCCTCCTTCTTCCCACGTGCAGCTAAAGATTGGAACGGCCTTCCCCAGCATATCGTCGACATTACCTGTCCTTCATCATTTGCAAGCAATCTAAACAACATTTTTTGTTCATGATCACTAATGGCATTGTTTTGTGCCTTTTCTGCTAATCCCACCCCTTATTTATTTTGAAAATAAATATGAGCAACAATGTTTGCTTGTCTATCTTTTCTTAATTTATTTTTTGTGCTGACCAGATACTCAATATTTGATTCGATATTCGAAGCCATTTTTTTCTTGATATTCGTATTCGATTCTTATTCGAAAATTTCAATATTTGCACACCCTTAGTTAGCAGCCAAACGTTTGTCAAATCTGAGGTGCTACACTTAGGTTCATTATATCCGAGGTCAACACTCTGAGTTCGTTAGATCTGAGGTCCAGACATGAGGAAAGTTTGCTGTATAGTACTAGGTGGCACGAGGTTCATTATAACCGAGGTAACAAATGTTATATCCGAGGTTGGCATACAAAAGTTCGTTATATTCGAGATGGCATACTAAGGTTCATACATCTGAGGTAGTATACTAAATTAATATAGGTAGTATACTATGCTCATTTGTAGCCAGGTGAGTAGGTTGCCACCTGGCCACTGTGGCATGTCTGCCACTAGTACTAAGAGATGGCATTTGCCATTTCAGCTCGCACAGGTCCTTCTAATGCTAATGCAATTAACAAATCTGCACCCCATATCACCAGATAAGAGGGTTGAAAGCTGCGCATGAAGCAATAGCTCCCGAGCTTGGGCATCAAATCTGGGTTCGCCAAATATCCACAAGCCCTGCAACCGTGCTTTATCTTGGAGGTAATGTATGAACATTATGAACACAGCCACATAAGTGGACCGCATTGTGGCACTGAACCGTCCATTCCGTGCAAAGCGATCTCAACAGCATGCTGCCCAGCATTGGAGTGAGCTCAATTTTCGAAATGGTGCCCAAAGAAAACTATGCATCCCTTATTCAAACTTCATGCCAATATTTGAAAAGTATTCGAAATCATGATGTCATATCTCATTCATTTGGAGTAATTTTGAACATGCACCAGTATTTGATTTGTTCTACAAACAAAACAATTTTGGATTTGCTATTAGCAAACTTCAAATATTCGCACACCCCATTATTATACATGGACCACCATGTGCTACATTTGCCCATAGCTTGTAATGATTCATAAAACCTTTTCTCATATGCTGCTTCAGTTTCAAAACCAGAAAGATGCATGGTTGCGGCATTAAAATTCCGCATAAGTTATGTCAGGCTTCTAAGAAAACTGCTGCTTTATAGTCAATGCCTAACCTAGCTTGCATTGAAAGGCAGAGTAACAATGAATATGGGAGCAGCAGCTACCCGACAGTTTTTGTATGCCTCACATGAGCTGTCTGTTCACTCCTTTATCATGCTCAGTGTGGCAGCTAACTTATTGGAACCAACAACACTAGGCAATGGCAGCCTGGCATGTATGGCTTTCGTGGGGTCTTTGAAAAATCTGAGCTGTCCCATCGCTTCATAGCGCCACTCAGTATTGGTGCCACGTAGCAGAAGTACACAATGCTATATGCAGTGCACATTCTAATACATCAAACTGTAGCTTACTAGTTATAGTACTTACGAACAAAAAATTCATAGTTGTGCGTTCAAAACGTTTCAGAAATTTATTGGTGACATATGCTGGTAACACAAAAACAAATACAAGCATAACAAAAATAAGCCACTGCACTAAGCCAGAAATTGATTACAAAAAGTATGAAATATACAAAACATGGTACATATTCTTAGCTACCATTCTTGAGATGTTCAGCTGCGTACATAACACACTGCACTTTCGGTGGCTTTTCAAGTTAGGGAAGATGACTGCTGCGCCACTAAAGAATGTAGTCGCACGAAGACTCGAAGTGGAGGTAAGACGTGGGATGTGCTGCATATTACACTTGTTCCAAGTTCTGTTGTTGTTTCTCTTTAGAGCAGAGCTTGCAGTTCCTCCTTTTCTAGACATTTTTTTCAGTTGGTAGCGAATAGGTTCAATGGGTGAAAAAAAGGAGTGGCCTTCCTTGACATCATCATAACCAAATCTCTGCTGGCACACTTGACAAAATATCTTGTCAGTATGTTACGAATACCCTAATGCACCAAACACAGCACTCTCATCATTTATAAATCAGGCGAACTACATAAAATGCAACATCAATGGCAAAACAAAAAATATACAAACATGTGGTGGTGTGCGGGGCCTCCGAGACGAAGTCTCACAATCGAAACTGAAATCTGACCATTCCAATTGGTTGTCTAACTCACCACTCCTGCTCTAAAAAAAAAAAAATGTCAGTATAAAAGCCGACAAATGTGCTCACTATAGCCTTTCACATTTGAGGAGCTTGCGTCATAATCAGCGACCGGCTGACTACGCCCGGTGAGTTTCATTTTTAGTGTTGCCTTCTCATCCCTGAAACCTGACAGTTAACAAGGAGGCACCCACCGAGGCTGGCATTGCCGGCCTGCTGCTGGTCGAGCTGTGCCCGCAGCCGCCGCAGCTTCAGTTCCTGGGGCTCATGGGGAGCAGCCTGGCGGAGGAAGCGTAGCCGCTGTTCACGTGCCACCAGTTGCTGCTGCTGCCAGGCCAGCTGCTGTTGTTGGCGCAGGGCCACCGCCCGCAACTCTGCCACACTCAGGGCGCCACCCGCTGATGCCGGAGAACCATCACCAGCTGCAGGGGCAGGCAGCTGCAGGAGGGCGGGAAAAGGGTGCTTCAAAATCAATCTGGTGAAATGACAACAAAAAACCAATTCTACTGCACTAAATCCACGTGTTCACTCTTTCTGTACGCATTGTGATCTCAGCAGTTCTCACCGCTGAGTCAGGTTGCAGCACTGAAATGAATGCCTAACCTTGCCACACTGTATTTTCCAAAGGGAAGCATCCCTGGACAGCACTGTTCTTTGTGTGCATGCCATAGCATTTGCCTGCGAGTTCCTTTTGAAAAAAAAAACTGATGCAGTAAACTTGGCATGCTTCATTAAAATGCGAGTAGATTGAATGGTAAAAGAACTTTTGTGCAGTTCCTTTAATGTAAATTTTAAGTTTCATTCGAAACGACAACACAAATAGAAACAGAAGGGTGCCAATCACAAAACAGATCACACCTTTTACACCTGCATTTCCTGCCATGGGTGGCAATCAGCGTCCATAAAAGAATAGAATCGCCAGCATCGTCCGTGGCAGCGGTAAAATTTGCAGCGAGCTCAGACTATTCTGCACCGCAACACGCAATAAGTCACAAGACAGCTGGTAACAGTTTCCATGCACGAAAAGTGTGCCCTTGGTAGCATTCGACATTTCACTCGAGAGTGCCATTGTTCTCCACCTTCTACTTTTTCCCTGTTCGCCATATCTTGGACATATGCCAGCATGTCGAACTTACCACACTCAACTTGACGGACTAGCTCTCAGCACACATGGTTGTGCGACAAATGGAGCAATTCGAGAGAGATGATGCAGCTAACATCCAAAGCACTGAAAACAACAAGGAAGACTGTGAACTAAATGAATGAGAAGCAAAAGACAATGGAAGCTATTGTTATTATTTGTACACATCACAGGCCTAACTTGGCCCAAGCAAGAGTGGCACTGCAGAAAAATGAGGTTTTTGGTATCTGCGCAGCTGTTGCATGGGTACTAGGCAGAGAGAGAAAATGAAGTATCTGACTAGTAGGTGTGAGGTCGTGACAGAGAACAAGACATTTGAGTATAGTTGAAGATAAAAGTTGATGACTGAGAGAAGACATATTCAAGAAAAAAAATGTTGCAGAAAGTGAACACTGAATGCTCCATGAGACATGAAGAGGGAAATTGAAAGAATAACTTTTTCTCACTCTGAGTGAAGCACTTTACCATTCCAGACATAGGCTGGATGCCTAGAGAGCTCTTGCTCATTAAGTTTTAATGAAACTTACAACACACACTGTTGCCACGTGCCAGAAAGGGCAGTCATGCCACCTATGCAATGCTCTTCCAATCCAGCCACACTGCAATCCACTGCAATACCCACTGGTCTCAAAAGTATACGTGAAAAAATAATAGAAATCACTGAAGCTTCAGCATTTGAAGACACCTGCCTAAATCAAAATAGAAAAGGAAGAACTCAATTGAATGTTTTGGAAATAAGGTGGTTCAAAATGGCTTTCCACTTGGATCCAGTCATGGTTTTGGGTTTTAGAGAATCACTTTCTCCCCTTGTCACTGGGATAGGGGAAGATATTTAATAAAAATAGGAGATTAATAAGGGAGGAAGTAGTAGTATGATGAAGGACAGAAGAAGGTGGTATCACAGCATACAGGATAACTCCATAGGCAGAGACAGCTGTCATTCACTGACAAAGCAACAAATAAACCTTTCCTTGCAAAAAAGATTACGCCACTGAACACCATTAATGCCTCCAGCAAAGGGCATATGTGCAGCAAAAGCCATGCCTCAAAATATTGACTTTGGGAACTGTTCCACTCTACTGAATCATGTTCCTTGAAACCTAAAGTTCATGGTGTATCGAACAGAATAAAACAACACAAGGCAAAAAGACTGAAAAGTATACGACGGCCAGAATTGAATGTGTGCTTCCTAACTTTGGCATCTCGTGGCTGCCAGGCATTGTTTAAGAAATTAGGCATGCATGACTGTGTCGCCTTTTTCAAGTAAAATTTGTTCAAATCTAACATCCACATACGCACATGCATTGGTGATTTCATCTGCGCATGTTTTTTGAAATTTTCTTTGAATTTTTTTCATGTTTTCCTGTGGACACATCAGTAGTGGCGCAGAAGGGTATCGCAATGAAAGCGCCGGAGGGAAATGCACTGCGTTACTAAATAGGAAGGCTTTGAATACTACCTCCAAGTTATGCAATACGCCGCGTTTCGCTGTTTGCACTCTGAAGGAACAAAGCCCAATGCGAAGTATGAAACGTGGCACACAGGGCTGCTCAAATGCAGGCCACTCAAGCTTGTATATGCAGCAATCCTTGCAAACATGCTGGTTTTCTACAGCTGGATCAATGTTGCTCTTAAGAGGGAATTCCGTGTTAAACCACTGTTTGTCAGAAATCAGGTTCCCAAAGCTGAACTAGTGGTTACAACTTGATTTTGGAAAAAAGAAGACGTAACAGATTACTACTAATTCATTAGTGAAAAAAAGAACAACAACTGGAGTACCGAGAACGTTCGACCTTACAAAATTCAATGATAGTGCAAGTTATTACAAGTAATCAATTACTTGTAACTTGCAAGTCTTATCATGAGCGATGAGACGAACGCACGCAGAAAAAGTGTTTTAAGGGACACTGACGAGAAACCATCTTATTTTTGTTTTCAGCAAAATTCTCAAGTTTTCAACTTATTGCAACTATGTTGACATTTGTTTGGGAGCAAGAGATGTGTTTATAACTGAAAAATTTGGAGTTGAAAATGAAATATTTTTTGCTGCCAGCAAATCCGAACCCACGATGCTGATAATGACAATGAGAGAATTGTGCACTCCATGATCAGTAGTTGGAAGTGCGAAGCGGAGCCGTCTAGCTTCACAAAGAGATTCACAAAGAGGAAAAGTACTTGACACCACCGCATTTCGTACGTAAAAATGGCCTGTGGCAATGATACTATCATTTCAATTACTGGCCTTAGCTAGGTTATAAAAGCTTCATTTTCAGTGAAAGACATCATTTTGTAATTAGAACGCAGTAAGTTAACAAAACACAGGCTAACTTCAATACCAACCAGGTCACTGCAAGCCTTTCTTTCAGATGCTGTTATGGTGACATGGGCAGGGACATTTTATTTTTAAACACTCTTGCTCTCTGTGCCTTCAAGGCTGTGAAGCTACTCACCCTGTTTCAAGAACTGTTTCAAGCTCTCTTAAGCATTGCAAGTGTGTCCCTCTAGCGAGGTAACTTCACTGCACTGCTTTGCAGGTTCGATCAAAATCACATGTCATATCCACTTCACATTGATGGGCAGCTTCCTGAGTTATCCACAGGCATGTGCTACAGGTGAGTTGTTTAAGGTCACAAAAAGAATGAAGACGCATGAATTGTAAGAGGCAAAGCACTGTTTTGGTATTATATTGCATGAGGAAAACAGAATCAAGATTAACTAGAGGATTACTTTAAATTAGGTCCCTCCAAAATGAAATAAAATGTTCCAACCAAAGGCTGTTGAATTTGCAAGACATATAATTTATGTGAGCATGCTGACGGCATTGTTTCGAAAATAAGGAACTAACTTGTCATGGAAAGTAAAGCTAAAGCTCGCAGCCACCAAAGTGTAGCTATTGCTTTCCATCCATATTAAACAGCAAGGTACCTAACATACGTTGAACAGTTTCCTTAAAATTTGTTCTAAACAAGTAATACAATCACCATTTTTGAGAAAAAGTTTAGATGTGAAACTGACAGAAATGCGCAATTTTTCAAGCAGCAAGAAGTGAGACACAAGACACGATATGTGCATTTTTCAACCATTACTTGTCCTGACAGACACCATGAAACTGCTGCTATCAATCCTAACCACAATGCCACTACAGTGTTCAACAATGCAACGTGCCAACTTAAAAGCTCGACTAACTGCCAGCCAGGTCACTGCGAGCCTTTTTCTATCAGTGACTAGCAATGAGAGAAAAACCCAATGAGAAGGTAACTACCAACAGTAGTAAGTACAGTGCACATTTTTGGGGGCAACCCACGACATGCACACCATGCAGACACCACATCCAATACTTTACCGGGAACGTTCACATCAGCTGTTGACCACACAAGAACTCGGGCGGCTGGGCATTCCCGCAGATTTCGTGATTCGATAGAAGAAAACATTAACAGCTGCTCTAATAACCCGAATATTGCAGCAACGTGTCACATTACATTGTATTTCACGCGGCAACTTCTTCGAAATATAATAGCCCAGTAAGTGAAACAACGACCATCATGTATCCTACGACCGCACGCTTCGAAGGTACCACAGTCTACGGTCCGTGACGCTCATCTAGACAGCGAAATAGCACGGGATGCGGACAGCCGAACGGATTGTCGTTTCCGATTGTTATGTGAGACAGGTTGTTCCAATACTTCCTGGACCAAGGTCCAACACACCGAGGGCACAGCTGCATTTGGCACACCATCAAAGCAGAGGCGAAGGCCAACGCAGCAGCCTCGACAGCACTCCAAACGCGCCTACGACGGAGTGAGGGACACGGTCCGTCACGAAAAGCCAACCGCGCGCGTCAGCTTGAGACGGAAAGGCGCTCAAGGCGTACTTCGACATCCAACTCCAGGTGGATGTCGAGGTGGATGTGGATGGTGGTGGATCACGGCACGCTTGGAGTACAGCGATCCATTGGTCGAAAAGCACGTGTACGAAAGGCGCGCGGTAAACTGGAGCAACCTGGCGATTCTGGGAATCGGCCGCTGGAATTCGCCATTATACAAGCGCTCGCGGCACGCGAGATGCCTGTTCCGGGTACGAACAATCCAGCCAAATGTTTTCAAACTACGTGCGTGGTCTAGCGAGAATACGAAATGCGGACGTGATTGATCGCTACGGGCTCAGGCGCGTAGCAGCACCGCTACTCGATCGCAATGCGATCAGTGCTGTGCGCAGAGCACGGAAAGCCACAGGCACGGTTTCTCGCGGGAACATGTCAAAGTGGAGCACGAGCGACGACAGACCGCCAGGCCTGCGCGCGTCAACAGGTTGCTGCGCGACGCTGCTCAACGCTTACCAGAACCATGGCTGTCGGCCCGCTCCTCACGTCAAGGCAGCCACGGAGACAACCCCGACCAGTAACCGCCGCATTCCCGAGGGCTGGTGCGCGATCGGACCGCCTCGGACGGGAGGAAAACGACGCCGCGGCAACGCTCCTTGCACCCGTAGTGGGCTTCGCCCTTTGCGCCTTCTCTCTCTCTCTCACGCGCCGCCGCTCTATTTACACCTTTGTTTTTTTTTCCGTTCCGTAATGTTGCGTTGAATGGGATTCCCCCGTTTTTGTACATTCAACAGCTCACGTTTATCTGTATCATGCATTTTATGTTGTGCAGTGCTTTCGCCCCGCATTTAGCCTACTGAGACGTATTTTCTATGCAATAATTCTTCCATTGCCAACAGCCTTCGCTGCTCGCGAGCGCATACGGGCGTACTTGTTAGTAGTACGTGCGTGCGTGCTGCACGCATGCTGCAAACAAGCGAACGACACAAAATTCCTCAGATGGCAGCACCTAACATGTAAACTCTAGAATAAAGCGTAAAGCAATTGTTCAGGAACTAACACATAACCGCGGAATTCAAAATTGTTATTCCGCTGTCCGCTTTCCAGACACCGAATCCACGGAGCTGTGCTGACGTGTCTCGCATGGGCTCCCGCCTCGAAGCCACTTTTCGGCAGAAAGAGTCAGCCTTCGGGCCCGAATATTTTGGACGACATCCGGGCCATTGTCCAGTGCCTGCTGCAGCCGGACTTTGCCAATCTACGGACACCTAGGCATATTGCCGGCTGACTGCCGGCCTAGCCATCGAGCTCGACCTAGCTCGTCACCTCTCCGCCGGGAACTGAGCGCCCAGGGACCCGCACAGATGGAGTACGCCGTGGAAGGCGAGAAAATATCACCGTCGGAGCTCGAGGCCGGAAAATGGGAAACCATTCTTCGTTACCGCGACCGACAACGAGGCCTGAAGAATAAAGGGCCCGCATCAACCGACGACGAGCCTGCGCAGGGGCACGGCCAAGGCAAGTCTAATTCCAATTTTCCATCGCGAAAGAACGGGAAGAAGCTACTTGCACTCAGCAAGAAAGCCCCTCTCCCGCGCTTACCGACCGACGACTACAAAATCGTCTGCCGACCACAAAGTTGGAATCTGAGGGACTTTGCGCCCGGACTACTACTCTTCTGCACCTGCGAGGTGGCCAGGCTGCCGTATGATACGGTGAAGAATGAAGACATTATCAGAGTCAATACGGCCAACAACACCTTTACGCTATGCACGCCCGATCGTCAACGGGCGACTGCATACTCCAATATTGAAAAACTGAACCTCCAAGATCAAACCTACAGCGTAACGTCGTACGTGGCGGCGCCCGAAGACTCGGTAAAAGGGGTCATTTACAACGCCTACGCGGGAGACTCGCCCGAAGCGGTTCGCCAAGGCTTCGGAAACCGAAACGAAGGAATAGAAGTTGTGGATGCCCGAAGGATCGGGAAATCCAGAACAATACAAATCACCTTTTTTGGAAAGAAGCTACCCAGCCAAGTAATCTATCAGTGCGGCGTCTTTCGGGTCCACCCCTTCAGGGAGCAACATGAGGTATGCTACAACTGCAGGAGAGTAGGACACCGGGCCGATGTCTGCTACAAACCTACAACGAACCTTTGCCGCCGCTGCGGAGAAAATCACTCGCCTCCACCTGAGGGAGAACAGCCAACCTGCCAACCCGTATGCATCGTCTGCAACGGGGGCCACAACAAAGGCAGCCGGAACTGCAAATTCCGGCTGATCAACAAGAACAAACAAGGAACGCCCCATGGCAACCAGACACCCAAGCAAGGGGACAACGACTCATCACTACACGGACACCAGTCTAGGCCCAGGAAGAAGGACCACGGTGCTACCGGAAAAGGAGGAAGCCACAGCCGGAACAACTCCAGCTCCTTCCCGCCCCTGGGGAACCCTGCAGGGAACGACAAGAGAAGCTCAAGCCGCGGACGCAGCGATAGCCGCTCCAATAAAAAGGTGAGCTGGCCAGCAGAGGCCTCCCAATCTATTGACGCTCGAGAGAAGGAGTTTCAGATCCAACTACAATCCCGAGACAGAGAAATTGCCAGCCTTAAAAAAGAGTTGGCTGACATTAAACGCCTGTTACAAGCGCATCAGGTACAGAATGCCACTGCGGCTAGAATGCCACCCACCGCGTCCCAGGATTCGACCAATAATGCGATGGAAACAGACGCTATTTGCCACACTCCCTCCAACGCGTCCCAGTCTTCAGCCCATAACGCGACGGACACAGACGCCAGAATAGCAACTAAAAGACCGCATCCTACAAAAGAAGGCGAGGAATCCAAAAGAAAGGCCGAGGCTTCGGAAGCCGACACCCCGCAGCCGTCGAAAGCGCCTACCAAACTCAGGGCAGACATCAATACTCTGTCAGAGAGAACTAGCGCTATATCAACAGAACAAGCAACCTTCCAAGGCCTCGTTACTACCAAATTTGCAGAGATAGATATTCGCTTTGCAACACTAGAGGGACAGGTATCCCAAATAGCCACCTGCATGCAGCAAATAATGGATAGGCTTACAACTATCGAGGCCCGCCTACCCCCCACCTTGGATCTGTCCACGACGCCACAACCATCTATAACCCAACATGGCACCACACCAAAAATTTGAAATTTGGCAATGGAACTGCAGAGGCTTTCGCCGCAAGCGGGCCCACTTGCAGCTCCACATCCTACAAGCACCGTCTGTTCCAACCCCAGACGTGATTGCATTGCAAGAAGCTAGCGGCAGGGCTACACTGCCAGCCTATAAAGCATATCTGCCACCTCATTATGATACTAGTAACGCAGCCGGCTCCTTCACAGCCACTCTGGTGCATAGAAATATCACCGCAATTCAACATTTTATAAATGATTCGGAAGAAGATTACACCCTACTTGAAATAGTACCAAGGCAAAAAGGAGGCTCAAATCTCTTCATCCTTAATGTATACAACCCTCCCAGAAACAAAGGCAATGGACTCCCACACTTGTTGATAAACACAGTAAAGCTGGCTGCTAGGGCTCAACTATTAATTGTGGGAGACTTCAACGCTCAACACCCAGCATGGGGATATACCAAAGCAACTCCGAAAGGGAACCTGCTCTGGCAAATCATACAGTCACTAGGGCTCACAACGCTAAACAACCCGAGCGACCACACACGCATGGGTAACAGTGTATGTGTAGACACATCTCCAGACTTATCCCTCTCTAAAAACGTCAAGGACGCAAAGTGGGTCAACACCGGGCAAAACCTTGGTAGTGATCACTTCATCCTTAGCATCACCTTCCCCACGACAAAACTTAAAAACAAAGCAAAAGAAATACGAACCACGGATTGGGACAAGTTCAGGCAACTTCGCGACAAAACAGCTCCAAAGGAGATCTCTAACCTTAGCGACTGGGTTATCTCCCTGAATGAGGATGTCAGCTCCACTAGCGTTGTGGTGCCAGTTGAGAAGGAGGAGCAGATTGCAGAATCAAAACTGTTACACCTGTGGCAGGCACAAAAAGGCCTCCAAAAACGCTGGAAGCAGCAAAAACACAACAAGCGACTACGCAAAAAGATCGCTGAAATCGAGAGGCGAATCGAGGAACATACACTTACTCTCCAAACACAACAATGGAACCAAATATGTGAAAGCGTCAATGGACAGCTCGGAAATAAGAAGACATGGCATCTTCTAAGACACCTGCTCGATCCAGAACAAACACGTCCCGTGCAACAAAGTCAACTGTACAGACTCATACATAAATATGAGGGTACAACTGAAGACCTAATCAAAGAGCTAGCAGAACGTTATCTAAACACGGATGATAGTACCACACAACCAGACTACCGGGGGACTCCTAATCCAAATTTAGACGCAGACATCACAGACGCAGAGGTCTGGTACGCAATTGGATAACTGCGGACAACATCTGCGGCAGGACCCGACAAAGTAACAAATAAGACTCTCAGGAACTTAGACGCAACGTCGATCGCGGCGGTTACAGACCTTATGAACAAATACTGGCATGCAGGCAACATACCACCAGAGTGGAAACACGCGAAAATCACTTTTATTCCTAAAGCTGGTAAGAAACTCAGCACTGAGAATCTACGCCCTATTTCATTAACATCATGCCTACGCAAACTCATGGAGCATGTCATCCTCAATAGGCTCCAAAACTATGCGGAGGACATGAACCTCCTACCTGAAACAATGTTAGGATTCAGGGCCCAACTATCTACCCAGGACATTCTCTTGCAGCTTAACAAGGACATAATTGAAGCTGACGAGGGAACAGGAACGAAAGCAATATTGGGTTTAGACCTTGTTAAAGCTTTCGACAACGTCACCCACAAAGCCGTCTTGACAAACTTGTCAGAAATCAACCCCGGAGAAAGGACGTACAACTACATCCGATCCTTCCTCACTAACAGAACAGCAGTGATAACGGTCGGAAAAATAGAGTCTGCCCCAATAAAACTAGGAAGTAAAGGAACGCCACAGGGCTCCGTCCTGTCCCCTTTCCTTTTTAACCTCTCCCTCATCAAAATTCCCCCCAAACTGGCACAAATACCAGACCTACATCACACGTTCTATGCAGATGACATCACACTTTGGGTAACCAAAGGATGCGAAGGCTACATAGAAGACACACTCCAAGCAGCAGTGGACATCATCGAGGCATGCGCATGGGATTCCGGCCTCACTTGTTCTGAGCAAAAATCTGAACTCTTCGTGATCCGTCGTAAACAAAGAGGTAGGCGTACCACGACATCCCCCCCGCAAATAAACGTCTATGTTAATGGACGATCTGTCAAAGAGGTACAGACCATGAGAATACTGGGGTTGTATTTACAAACAAATGGAACAAATACTGACACACTCACTAAGCTAAAACGCACGGTAGAAGCGACGGCGCGATTACTCCGACGCATAGCTAACCGCAGACAAGGGGTGAGGGAAAGAGATCTATGGCGCCTAGTGCAGGCCTTTGCGCTGAGCAGGATACTCTATGCCGCCCCTTATCTGAAATTTTCGAAAGCAGAAAAGGACAAATTGGATAGCATGATACGGCAGGCCTATAAGGCTGCGTTAGGACTCCCACTAAATGCCTCAACCGAAAGGCTTATGAGGTTAGGAATACATAACACCTACAATGAACTGAAAGAAGGCCATTTAATGGCTCAAACAGCGCGATTAGCCAATTCCAGAACTGGCAGGAGTATTCTTACCAGGCTCGGAATTAACTTTCAACCTACGAATAACGATGCTAAAGTAGACTTACCCCGCGCCTATAGGACGGCCCTACTAATCAAACCACTCCCCCAAAACATGCACCCCTTACACCATGAGGGTAGAAGACAAGCACGAGCCAAAGCCTTACATAATAAATACAGACAGTGCGCTGCAACACTTTATGTAGATGCGGCAGAATACAAAAATACCAATGCCTTTGCAGTTGTGGTTGTGAACGAGAATGGTGACCACATCGTCTCGGCGACAATCAAAACGAAATCCTCTGAAACGGCAGAAGAGGCGGCTATAGCCCTCGCCCTAGCACATACCCAAGGGAGCATCATCCTCAGCGATTCCAAAATGGGTATCAATAATTTCGCTAAAGGGCGAATTACAAACACCTTCCTTAGAATCCTTAACGCAACCAAATTCTCACCAAATTATTCCGAATTGATATGGGTCCCCGCCCATTCGGGGAATCCGGGGAACGAGGCAGCCCACAATAAAGCCCGAGGTTTCGTCGACCGGGCAGTGGATGAGTCTGGCTCCCTGAATTTCACGAAGGACTCAATGATCACATATCATGATCTCACCAATCATTTTAAACTAGAGAGGAGAATTTTCCCCCCTCCAGCCAAAAGACTTACTAAAGAACAAGAGGTTACGTGGCGTCGTCTACAGACGAGATCGATACGCACCCCATCACTCCTCGCGCACATTTATCCAGATCTTTACAACCCAAACTGCAAACACTGTGGCCAACGTGCTACCTACGATCACATCCTGTGGGACTGCAAAATAGAGCCACCTCCGGGTGATCTAGTTACAGCTCCTTCTCTCGAGCGGTGGGAGACCGTGCTGGCTAGCCTGACCCCAGAACGCAAGTTTTGGCGGTGGAGTGGGCTGACAAAGTCGTCGAGGGCTATGTACTCTCGACCACTTAACGCGACCTCTTGCCAAGCTCTTCCCGGCGAATAAAATGTTTTACAATCAATTTCCAGACACCGTCCGTCAGGCGGAGACAGCTTACTACAAGACTTTACGCGGTCTCCGGTGCTGAGAGCCGGCTGGGAGGCACCCCCTTCTAATTGCGGCGCCCCGACCGTGAGGCCCCATGTTGATGGAAATAAAGTCCATTCATTCATTCACCACTCTTTCCAGACACGAGCTACACAGACATCCGTGCAGGCTCTATGCGTGAGCGCTTAACTGAAAACGTCGAGCACCTCGGTGTTTGGCGTCGACCCGCATTCGTATTTTGTGCGAATCAGTCAAAGTTGTGAACAATCACCTTTGGTTTATTTGTATGCCTCTAGTACCTCTAGCAGGCCGGATGTGGACACACCGCGGCATGGCGCAAGAGTCCAGTAAATAGTTTCGGTTTCGAAAGCAACCTGTAGCCAGCAGCACCGAAGCATTTCGCTGGAACTTTGGGTCACCATGGATGGCTCCAGGCTAAGAGCCAGCACATACCCGGAAATTCTGAACAAGAATATTTTTCTACGGGAAATTGTTTATGGACGCAATTTTTTCACATATCGTAAGATTCGCAATAACGATCAATATATCCGCGCATTTCCCCTCGGAAGGCTTGTGCTTTTTTGCTATTAATGTTTTTGCTATCGTCAAAATTAAACATTCCACATTTCTTTTTTTTCTTTTGTGGCAGTCTTCATTAACTACTCGATGCGAGCGATGGACAAAATAAAGGGAAATTTTGCTGAGCGTGAGAAAAACGGACAATTGCCTTCAATATTTCCATAACACTGCCTTACAATATTCCACACACATCTCACAATTAAAACTGATGTCCAGTAATCCTAGACTTTAACAAAAAAGAAATCGCGGGTTCCACTGAAAAAAAAGCTTACAAATTGGGATTTTTTTACCTAATCGATTACAAAAAATTCGCCGCGTTATGTCACCAATCTTCAGTACTCACATTCAAGCGTCTGAGCAAGACCGACATGGCTTTCTCCGTACTTTGCGAAAATATTCAACACCAAAGCAACCATTTTAAATTCGTAAGATCTTTCATCAGGCCGTCGTTAGCATGGGTAACGCATACTGCAGTGATTCCGATAAGACATCTGGTCGGTAGCCATGTTTTGGCCTCTCGCTTCTTAACTGCCGAATTAGAGCCTATCCTCAAATAAATCGGCCTCATGAAAACGGGCATTGAAAAAGGTTCGAGATCCCCAGTTGACCGAAGACGCCACTGTGGAATAAGCACTACATATTCAGAAATTTTATGTTTTAGTGTTTTCAGCTTTGTGAACTGGAAAACCAGCGTTATCTAGAAAGCTCCCTTTCGGCCAGAACTCCAGTTATGAAGAAGATTTCTAAGAAATATGTTTAGGGTTCGTCCTTTTTTGGGTAAACGGATTCTACGTACCCTATTTTTGCACCCCGAAAATGTTCCTTCAAAATCGGGTGAAACGCAATTTTCCCCCAGTTTCTGGAACAACTGCGCCCGCGGAACTACTCTGCCCCCAGTTGGCGCGCGGGCGAGAGGCTGCTGAGATGGAAAGAAAACGAAAGCCATTTGATGAATGGGGCAAATTTAGAACATGAGGATTTAGAGATCGCAACGAAAGATTGGAAGGGACACTTACGATCCGTTTTAAAGGGGCTGCGAAACACTACTTGAACGGATGATGGGCACTGCCGTATTGTTCACTGGACTGTCCTGAGCACTGTGGAAGCAGCGGTGGAACCAGTTTCAGACAGTTCAGAGAGGAGGCGTTTCGACAACTCCCTCGCCCGATGCAGACATCTATACTTCGGATGGATTCTTTATGTCACACAGATGGTGACTCAAAAAGGATTACCGGAATCGATGCATACGAACTGGACCTATTAAATGGAGCAATTTAAAAACACAAGCAAACAAAATGCTGCCCTCACTCGATTTTCTTTCTGCTTCCCATTCCCATTTCACTCTCCCAATCGCCCTGTCTACATGAACCCGACAGGACCGGGTAGAGTCAGCGTCGGGATAGGTGACTCGCCTCTGATTCGCCCCGATTGGTGTCTACATGGACTCTGTTCAACCGCGTAAGTATCGCAGCGGCGCCTAGCGTCGAGTTCGCCGTTATCGTGCAAGTTTCCGGTTCCTGTTTTTGGCCAGCGGGTTCCCGCAGCGCGCTCATACCACTTCCAAGCAGACGGTGCAGCTCCACTTCTCTCTTGCTCCAACCGTTCCTGTCACACAAGACAGAATTGTGCTGCAACGTCGTATCATTCCGTATGGGTGTCGAAATTCGGGTGAGGGAATGTTTATACTCACGGCCGTGAATCGCTTCTTCAAATTCTTCCAGCAGTTCCGCAACTGCTGTCACGTCCAGTGGTAGCCGAGATTGGCCATTTCGGCCTGCATATCTTTGAACACATCTTGGTTGCGCTACCGTCTGCTGTCCAGCGCCTCGCTCACCTTTTTTTTCATTTATTAGCCCCAGAAAACATTCCACTTCCCGGTCGGTCCAAGAAGCTCGGGTGGAAACAGCGCGGGGACCAACGGCGGCTGCCATTTTGGTCGACTGATCACATGACCGAAAACTTTCCTAGAGTTCCCTGTTACCCGACTCCCTGACCCAACTGCGTATACATGGTTTTTGAAAAGGCGGGTCAGGCGAGTTAACCTACTCCCTGCAGGCGAGTTAACTCGACTCGCTCTGCCGCTTATATTGCTCGAACCGACAGCGTCTACATGAACCCGGCAACTGCTTTTTTACCCGACAAGCAAACTCTACTCGACTCTATCGGGTTCATGTAGACAGGGCTATGACAACACGGGGCGGGACCAATCAAAACAGCCTATCTGAGCACGTCGCGGAAATTTGCACACTATGGTTGCCTAATCGCTGTAACTCGTTCTTGCCAAGGCTGGTAGCGCCGTTTCCATGGTTACAACAACCACGTGAACGCCCAGCTGACCCAGCGATGCTTCGTGGGCACTACTTGAGACGTCTAGCCGGACAGCCGCCATCTTGGGACGCGTTCCATTTCTCGGCGAAGCAGTCTCATAAGACTGCTTCGCCGAAGTCCACATCGATGCACGCTAACTTGCTGTCTAAAGATGGCGGAGCTGATGTGCGCGGATGAGCGAGTCGTGCTCTTGCGGGCGTCGGACTGTACACGGAGTATAGGAAAGGAAAAATGTGAGTCATTCCATTATGTTATTTGGTACGCAAACTAGTGGCTAATTAATCTTCGTGGATGTGCGATTCCTAGCAGTGAATCACGCAGGAGAAAATCATGCAGTTGAGAGCTTTGCTACAGCAGCGGACGCTGTAGGTCTGTTTACGTGATCCGGCATCTGACGATGCCGGATCTTAATTAGCACCTTGATTTTAGAGAATACTCGTCGCTGTCGTTGGTATCCTCGACGGGCGTTAAGACGGCTGGCGTGACGGTTAACAAATGTGTTCTTCTGTTGCTGTATTAGTTGCATCAACTCTTTCGCGTGCATTCCTTTTTATCTATACACTCTCAGAACAAATACACCGGCATGTTGCGAATTGATTTTAGTCTTTGCAGTATTAAAGATCGCTGCTGTATTTAGGTCTCTCGCTGTCTCCGAGTGCCACGTACGGCAGACAGCAGGTTTAATGTCACGCATGTGTTTTCCTGTTGCAGTGTATATTAGCCGTGTCGCATTTCGCGCATATTGATTACAGTCTTTCGTATTCTTTCTTATGTTTACAGGGCCGTTTGGACGAGCACGTTCGAGGAGCATGTACAGTTTAGCATCAATAATAAAAGAATAATCGCATATCTCTTTAGCGTCGTCTTCGGAGAGCGGCCCCGTCTGCTACAAGTAGACTGACCGATAGGCACATCCACCAGTCCGGTTTACGCGCAAAGTCATTGCAGAAGAAATGTGTAAACTTGTTGAAAACCCGTTTTTAATTATCGTTATTGCTCAGTTTGTGAAAAATAGTAGTACAACTGTTCATAAGCTTTAGTTACATTATTATGCCGCGAGGTGGCGTGAGCAGTACACAAGTTCCAATACATGGACATGTAGACTGCTTCCTAGACGTCACACTAGACGTCTTGACGTCTATAAAAAACGTCTTGAAGTCTATGGTCACGTCGACGGCGCAGAAGGGAACACTGATCAGTGACGTTCCCTGACTTATGAATCTGAACTGGTTCCGAACTCGAGCGCGAGATACTGCGACGGAGTGACGGCCTGCGCAAGATACTAGATATATTTAGCATAGCGCGTTCCGCTATTGCTTACCGCCTACGATGGCCCACACTAGGAACGCCCTGATTGGGCACAGCGAGCAAGGCGTGCGCGCTGTTGACTAGGGTGCCTGGATGCGCGCCTCGCCCCCGCTCCGTTCAGGGTGAGGACAACCGCGTCGTCTGCTACGGCGTCCGCCATTGCATAGCCCTCTCTCAGGGAGCGCGCTGCAAGCATACGACTATGCCCCTAGTTTCTCGCCCGCGTGCACGTTTCGTGCTGATAAAATTACTTGAAGAGGGGGCAGGACAAAACAATAGACCAAGGAAGCTAACTTTTTCATGGTACAGTTTTGCTCAACCCATGCTGCGACATGATATCGTTCACGAATGCAGCGTGTTTTGCTTCGAAACAGAGTGCAGTAGTTGTTCGCTTAGAAAGTATGCGACGTGAATCGCTCTGTTCTCGCGGTATGGCAGATGCTGTAGTTCACTGATTTTTACTGTCGTGGTGTGAGCTTCTCTTTAGCCTATGCGAGCTCTAGGTGTTGCACCTTCCCAAGGCAAGGCGGGCTGACAAAATTTTATTTTTGCTAAACTGTCATTATGGGACATTAATTAAGATATGAAGTTCAATTGCTGAAAGAATGAATGGAAGTAACCTAATGAACGAAAACTCTGGCATTTATGTAAGACTTGGGGAATAAATTTAAGCAGCAAATTTCACACTAGCTTCGAATACACAGTTTAAAACAGACACATTGAACACACCGAGCAAACTTTTGAAGGATTTTATTCGGATGCTGTTGTAGTATGAAGGGGAAAATGAGCTCTGCAGCGTAAAAATACAAGGTAATACACTACAGAAAACAATTAAAAATGCAGGTCGAGATGGTATTGAAGAAAGGAGCAAAAAAAAATACCACTGTTACTAAGGTAATATGAAAGGGGATATGTTGCGGCGATGTACAGGGCACTGCAGGGCAATTTCAGAGTTCACGGCAGGCATGCTCCTGCACATGTCTTACTTGCGTTTCCACTGACTGTTCTTGCTCCAACCTTACGAAGGTGTATACGCAGCCGCAGCCGTGCGTAGCTTGAGATCAGCATCTTCTGGACGGCTTCCTTGTGCTGCTCGCAAGTTTCGAGATTGGGTCGCAACATTTTGTTCAGATATGCAGTTACGACCTGCACTGGCGATTTCATGGTGAGCACGTTATCCGTCCAAGTGGTGATTCCCCTGAAATGCTCCTCACAAGACTGTAGAGTGCTCATGACTGCATTGTTCGGATAGTGAAGGTTGTTGCCATCGCAAACATATTCCTTGAGCGCAGTTAAATATGCATGCTCGCTGCTGCTGGACCCCAAGACTGCAGCCTTGCACTGGCCACACGAGTTAACCGCTTTGATGATGCTTTTTACCAGAAAGCCGCCAATGTGAAACAGGATGGCACAATCAGCTGATGATAGCGCCTCAATGAAAGGTATTTCCGCGTCGTCAGTGTCTTCCACTTCGGCTTCGGTGTGCTCCTTCAGGCCTTTCGACAGCATGTCAACAAGGTATTGGCCATCGTCGACTTCATAGTTCGTTGTCGTTGGTGTGTGCTAAAACTGACTCACGCAAATAAGCTTCAACGCACACTTCATATCATACGCATTCGGAACCGGCTTCCTTATGTGTACGACAGAAAATAGGTTTTCGAGGCAGTCCTGCAGAATCCTGCTAGTTAAAAAAAACTTATAGCCTTCGCTCTTTAGGAGAGTATCGTGAAGTCGAACAACGACTGTTGTTGATATTACGAGGACTGCTTGAGACGGTTTCCACTGAGGCGTGCTACCTGCTTTCATACCTTGAAAGGTTTCAAGCGCCAACATAAGTGTGCCGATGGCTGAATGGTATTTCTCCATGTTTTCAAGGCTTAGAGCAGTTGATGGGTGTCGTGAAGACATAATTGTGTACCACTTAGATACCAGTTCGAGGAACCATGCGGTAGTCTCCGCTTCTGGACCCAGAATTTGATGCCTCACCAAATGTCGGATTGCGGCAGGAGCCTCCCTGAAGAACTGCACAGCTACTCCCACTTTCATTTTGGTGAAGTGACCCCCAGTAACATGCGCCTCTGAGAGCTTTGGCGCGACTTTTAGCTCTTTGTCACTGTCGTACTCTACTACAGCGCGTACATGACCCATTCTTACTTCGTTAGATGACAAGCCATGTTGACATACAGTTGCATCACTAAGAGTAAAAACAGATGAATTCAGAAGCTGGCCCCTGATATTCTTCAGCACGTGTGCTGCGTCCGCAGTAAAAAATAGCTCTTTACCTTCAAGGAAAGGATGTGGTATTGAGCAAAGTGTTCGAGAATTTCTGTGACTCGTAAATCCAAGATCTCGCCACATCGCCCGGTTTGAAGCTCCCATGTCCGAAGTCGCGACGCGGATTCTCAGAGAAATGTCGGCACAAAGTTCAACAATCTGCAGAACGCACTCCTTGAGGGTCGGACCATCTACGTGACTACCAGTGAAATGGTATGCAATTACTTGCTTCAATCTCTGAGTTAGGCGGCCCACCATGAATACCAGGGCATGGCGAGCAGGCTCATCTGGCTTTAGAGGCAAGGTTTTCCCCCCATACACAGCCTCTCCAGCCCGATCGAGCTCATATCCTTGAGCGATCTCCATTTCATCGAGGAATAAGGCACAGTCTTTCTCGACATCCTGCATGCCTTCTGCTTTCATCTTTAGCAATTCAACCACCTCAGTTAGGATCCCCGGCGTAAAACTCAGGCCTTGGAGGCGACGCGCAAGAGTCCTATTGGATGGAAGTGGGTATCCGAGTTTCCTGATTGTTTCGTAACCCGAGGTTCCGCATGAGAATTTTATCTGCAGTGCTTGCCGGATTGTTTTTGGTGACCATGTGTTGCCTTGGTTGCTATTTCGAGAAAGTGCTTCCACTTGATCTTTGTTCAAGAATTTCACGTGCTTTCCAAGATTTTCTAAATTACGCTCTAGCTTTTGCACCTTTTTTTTAAGGCATTGAATTGTTGCATTTGCCTTGCTGTGCGCGTCACGGAGTTGATTGTACTTCCTCTTCATATCTGCGAGTTGCTTATTTAGCTCTGCGTGCGAGATATTAGCAGATTGTAGATCACCTTCTCCAGACAGTGCAGCAGGGGACCAACCTTGCATTCGTTGCGCATTGCTTCCATCACTTGGCGAATGGCTGAGGCTGCCTGCTTCTGGGCAGCAGTCCTGTTCTAGAGGCAGATCGATGTTGCTGGTCAGTAACCCCGAGGCTGGATCCTTGCTTTTATCCCATGAGACTCCAGCTGTTACAGAAGCATCATCTTCACACGGCGGCACGCTTTCTCCTTCACATGCCCCAGATGGCACCGGAGGTCCCATCCTTTCTTTTGGTGGCTTCCTTTTCTGGGGCAAAGCTGCAATAACAAAACAAAATAAGTTGGTGGTACAAACAAGAATGGCCGTTGTCGTAATTAGATCTATGCAAGCGATTGCAAGCTCGAATGCATTAGTGCCGGTGAAGTTCTTCAAAATAATGCAGAGGCGAGTATTTGGTGCATGCAACGATGATACGAATTATTGGCGGTACTTACCGCGAAAGGGAGACACAGTTGGTACAGCATTTGGTTTCAGCTTTTCCCAGCCGTCGGCACGGTTTTGCTCGAAGTTGTTCTCTTCAAAGTGGGCCTGCAGGCAATGTCAGAACCACAAAAAAAAAGCGTGAAGCTTGTAATACCTTTATATAGGAGCGAAACCGGGAGCATCGACGCATAATTTTTTCAGCGCTGGGCTCACGTCTAATGTGTTTTAGAACCATATAAAAATGCTGGCATCGTACAGTTTGATGATGCAGGCACGGAACACTGGCTCGTGTCACATGGCAGTATTTCTACTGCTTCTGAGCACACTTTTGCACACTACAAAATGATGGACTCCGAGCACGGTTATTACGTGCACGGCAGTAAGTTTTAAATACAAAAGCGAAGCTCATAATACTCACATTGCACACGCATGATCTCTTCGTCGGCTGCCACTTATCACGCTTGACTTTTGCGATCCACAGAAGTCTTCTCTTCGGCTCTGTCGGAAAGTGATACATCTTCCGGCCATTTCTAGAATGGTTGGTGCACAACGGCACACAGCAGCCAGGCATTCCGTGCCGAAAACCATGGCCAGGCGGACGCGCGAAGTTCACACGTGCTGGCTCCGCGGAGAGTGGGCTAGGCAATGGCGGACAGCGGCTACGAAAACCGGTCGAGGCGGCAACAGGTCCTACAAAGAATGTCCCCACCCTGAACGGAGCGGGGGCGAGGCGCGTATCCAGGCACCCTACTGTTGACGGGAACGTGGCGCCGTCTGGCGCCGCCTCCCAGTGATCCTACACAAGCTGACGATGCGTACTGCTAAATGTGAAACGAATGGCTTTTTTCTTTACATCCTTCCTTGGGACCGAAACGAACTTTCAGCTCTTGTAGAGTGCAATGGCTCGATTGGATCGATTCCGCAAAGCCGTTCTCAAATACGTAGAGAGTAGCCATAAGTTTTGTGTGCTAGGTCGTAGCAACGTTTTTACTGGGTCGTAGGATATCTACTGAGAGGCGCAAAGTCCTTCGATGGATGGATGGAAGGTAGGAGCTTCTCCAATTTGAAACGGGGTGATGGCAGTTGCCACAATGCACAGTTTTTCCCCTTTATTTTTGTTTAACTGTGTTGTAAGTTATTAAATTCGCCATTTTCTTTAAAAACGTCTTCCTGCACTTTTAACCTAATTATGTCACCTCTCTGCTTTTGAGCCACAATTCTTCCAATCGCTTTTTGTTGATATCCACCGCAGATTTATTTACATTTATTTACATGACGAAAAAGTATCCAGAGCCTCTGATGGTGTATTTTTGTTGAACTTGCATTACAGATCTTTTATTTAAGGCAAACAAGCTGGTTTTGTTGATTTAATATAAATCACAAAAATTTGACAAGGCGTGTCTGTATTTATTAACACAAGTTGCAGCGTATTTACTGTTTGTTCAATCATCAACCTCCTTTCTAGTGATGTAATGTCCACTATTAAAAACCAACAGCACAAGGTCACGTGACCTAAGTGGTCCACCTGCCTCCTAGGTTGCTCTCTGGGCACCACCTGCCAGAGTCATGCTCGTGATTTTTTGCTCACAACGCCGATGTCGAATTTTTGGGTAACGGGCCGAGCCTTTAACGCTAGCGCGTTAAAAACTCAGAAGGCAGCTAGATTCTAAAAAGCAAAGACATTTAGAATAGCGTATGAGCGCTTACGTGCGTTATACGCAAGCATTTAGCGGGAGGTTTCAGTGTAAATCGCATAACCACATTTAATTTATCGTAGACCAACCTGAACTCAACGATACAGCAGGCCGCAGTGGCGCCATCTGGTGTTAAAATGAGGAAATATTTTGTGACATTTTTCGCATTTAGCCAAGGTTATCCAACTTCAGTTGTTAGCCCAGCGTTGTCCTGTGTTCTTCTTTTCCTGGTGTCTCGTGCTTTCGCTGGTGAAGTTATGTCTGAAATATACCCCAACTATAGTCCACATGGTTACCTTGTTATCCAAGTTGTATCGCGTAGACAGTCAGTTCCAGGGCCAGCTACGTTGAGCCACGGTCCAATTTCTTTTAGGCAACTGAACTGAGTTATTTCGGGCCCTTCCGCTTACCGCCGAAACGACTACACTTGGCAAGGCTACCTTGGCGTAAAAATCCAAATCAAGGCAATCCACCGTCGGCGGTGTCTTGTTAGGGTTAAGAACTGCGGAATCGTTACACATATAATGGAAATTTGGGCAACTTTATCCCTCATTCGTTATGCTGTTGGCGAGGGGAGGCAAAGTGAATATCACGTGTACTATTTAAAGGCAATGAATATGCCTAAAAACCCAATAACATTGACGAATTCTCTTCGAAGCGGGTGAAGTGGGCGCCGGCATCTTGACAACGCTATTTTTCCTGGTGTAAGCAAGAGCACGCACGCTAAATTCGAAAGCAGCGCAGTTACCGCGCACCTACGTTAAAACTAAATTTGCAATAGCGTTTGGCGCATACGCAGTATGAAGGATGCTATTTTATAGCGTTCGCTATGCCTTTGCGTATGTCTGCGTACGCTATACGCAGACGACACCACTGCGCCCAGCGTTACTATTGATTGCGCCGGCGGCCAACAACTCCCAGTAGTACTTGCGAAAGCACGTGCCACTATCTCAAAGAGTCGGCACCTTCAGTCAAGCTGTTACGACAGCTTTTAATCCCGACTCCTCCTTTGTAAGAAAGGAAAATAATCTTGAACTTTAAACCCGTCATAAGAAGTCGAAGATGGCGATCGAGGAAGCTAACCAGGAAGGAACATTTCAGCCGACGCTCATCGATATTACCTGTACGCTACGTGCGAAAGAAAATGAAGCAGACGGCGTGATCCACGACTTCGTTTCTGCCCTGGCATATATACTGCCACTTAGTGTTGCCAGGTGGCGCAAGCTGTCCGCGAAGACGATGAGGTTGCAATCGGGCTTTCGCGGATCGGCCGCCATTACCGTCTCCTCTTGCCGACTCCAGCTGTTGAAGCGTCTCTCCGTGAGAACTCCGTGACAATTTGGTGGAGCCTGCTGGGTACGAGTATCCCATGCAAGAAACCCCTCCAGGAAGCCGTGCCGCCAGCCCTGCGCCGATTGACACCCCGGTACACCGCTTCAGCCGGAGGCTGCAGGGACTTTCACCGGAGCTTGGACCACTCGCGACAGTCATGATGCCAGCCACCGGTATTCTCACGCAAGCTGCCGGTGCTACACCTGCCCACTATACCTTGCAGACCCCGCGGGTTCCCAAGGCCTTCCACGGGGACCTTTTCGAAGACGTGGAGGACTGGTTCCTTCACTTCGAGCGTGTGGCTGCTTATAACCAGTGGGACGACGCCGCGAAACTAAGAAACGTCTACTTTAGCCTAGAGGATGGCGCCCGCACGTGGTTTGAGAACCGTGAGGAAGTTCTAACTTCCTGGCGAGAGTTTCGCCGTCGCCTGCTGGAGGCCTACACCAGCGCGGATCGCCGCGAAAGAGCGGAGCGGGCAATCCAGTCCCGCGTCCAGCTACCGAACGAAAGCGTACAAATGTACGTCGAGGACATGACGCGGCTCTTCAGGAGAGCTGATCCTGCCATGCCTGAAGAGAAGAAACTTCGGCACTTAATGAGAGGCGTCAAAGAGCAGCTGTTCGCAGGCCTGGTGCGCAGCCCACCATCTACAGTTGCTGCATTTCTTTCGGAAGCCACAACGATGGAGAAGGTCCTGCAACAGCGTTGCGCCAGTTACGACCGGCCCGTGCATGCTGCTGCAGTCACATCATCGTTTGCCACCATCGGACAGCATCCTGATGATTTGCGGGAACTTATTCGCACAATCGTGCGTGAGGAGCTTCACAAATTTTGTAGCCCGTCGCAGCCTGCGCTCGGTTCCATCTCCGCTCTTGTACGAGAGGAGGTGCAACAGGCGTTCCGGGGCCCTGTTCCTGTGGTCGACGTACCACCTCTGCCTGGGGACTACCACCGTCCGACGTACGCCGAAGTTGCAAGGCGTCCGGCTCCCGCTTCGCCACCACCAATTCACGCCACGCCTCAAGCCCCGCGGCCCTCTGTGCAACCGGTGCAGTACTTCGAGGATCGTCGAGCACCCCTCCGAAAGGCCGACGTTTGGCGTACACCTAACCGACGACCGCTCTGTTTTCACTGCGGAGAGCCAGGTCATCTTTATCGAAATTGTTATTACCGACGCATCGGCATCCAAGGCTTCCGCACCGACTCACCGAGACCCCGTCAAGGTGAACGACCCCCTGAAATTGAAGAATTCCTTGCGGACCAGCGCAATCCATCCCGAGCGCAGCGGCAGTCGCGCTCACCCTCACCGAGGCGCTCTTCCCCGACACCTCCCGGCTTCTCGCGAGCGGCACCGGGCCGATCGCCAAGTCCTCGTCGGGAAAACTGAAACCCGCGACCTTCGGGGGCGAGGTCGCTGGGGGGCGCTGTGCTGAAGACCTCCCGTCGTCGCCGCTACAATCCGACAAAAACCCGCCGACGCCATCACCAGAGTTAAAAAACCGCGTTTCTTTAGAAATACCCGTTCTTATCGATGGTCGCAGAGTAAGCGCATTAGTTGATACCGGGGCCGATTATTCGATCTTAAGTGGACAACTGGCGACCATTCTGAAAAAAGTGATTACCCCTTGGCCTGGCGCGCACCTTCGAACTGCCGGCGGTCATCTGGTTACGCCCAAGGGTATGTGCAGTGCTCGCGTTCAGATCAGCAAGTCCACGTTCGTCGTCAGCTGCATCGTCCTGGGCGAGTGTTCTCGGGACCTAATCCTCGGCATCGACTTTCTGCGGGAGTATGGAGCAATTATCGATCTGCGCAACCGAATCGTCATGTTTTCCACAGAGCAAGCCGCCGAACTCGACAACTCCTGCCAACGCAGTGCCGCACTTCGCGTTTTCGCCGACAGCGTCACACTTCCGCCCCGTAGCAGTGTTTTGATTGAAGTCGCCTGTGCTGAGTTGCACGACGCTGAAGCAGTCGCCGAGGCTAATCATTCGCTCCTCCTGACTCAAGGCATCTGCGCCGCTCGAAGCTTACTAACAATTCGCGCTGGCCGGTCTGCGATCCTTGTTACAAATTTTTCTCCAGAGCACCGGCACCTTTTCTCTGGAACTGCGATCGCTACCGCTGAAGCGGTTGTGGATGTTCCGGTCTGCTTTGCGTTCGCGGCAGCGGCCCCTGACGACCAATCATCGCGCGCCACTGACGACCAATCTGTTCCGAATGTCGACATCAACTGCAACCTCCCCGAAGGAAAGCGCCTGGCCTTAGAGCACTTGCTATTGGAGTATAAACAGTGTTTCGCTTCTTCGTCGAAAGTTCGTCAAACGCCCCTAACGCAACACCGGATCATTACGTATGACGACGCTCGCCCTATCCGCCAGCAGCCTTATCGTGTTTCCGCCAAAGAACGGGAAGTAATCCAAAAGCAAGTTCAAGAGATGATTGACGACGGTGTAGTTCAACCTTCCCAAAGCCCGTGGTCTTCGCCTGTTGTCCTTGTTAAAAAGAAGGATGGAACACTTCGATTCTGCGTGGACTACCGTAAATTAAACAATGTGACTAAAAAGGACGTCTACCCGTTGCCCCGCATTGATGACTCCCTGGACAGATTACGGCGTGCTAAGTACTTTTCATCCATTGACCTGAAGAGCGGTTATTGGCAAATTGAAGTGGACGAACGGGACCGCGAAAAAACTGCCTTCGTTACACCAGATGGCCTCTATGAATTCAAAGTGCTGCCTTTTGGCTTGTGCTCTGCGCCAGCGACGTTTCAACGGATGATGGACACTGTCCTCACCGGCCTCAAGTGGCAAAGTTGTCTTGTATACCTGGACGACGTTGTCGTTTTTTCAGAAACTTTTGAACAGCATCTCGTGCGCCTGCGAACTGTCCTGAGAGCCCTCCATTCCGCTGACCTTACGCTGAAGCCCCAGAAGTGCCACTTCGGTTACACAGAGCTCAGGTTCCTCGGTCACGTTGTGAGCGCCGACGGAGTTCGACCCGACCCCGACAAGACAGCCGCCGTCGCCAATTTTCCTACTCCGACTGACAAGAAAGCTGTCCAGCGTTTTCTGGGTCTCTGTGCATATTACCGACGGTTTATTGCGGACTTCGCAAAGATTGCAGAGCCGTTGACGCGCCTCACCAGGAGCAACACCTCCTTCGTTTGGACAATAGACCAAGAGACGGCTTTCTCTTCGCTCCGCCAACGCCTTCAGACATCTCCCGTTCTTGCACACTTCGACGAAGAGGCCGACACCGAGATCCACACCGACGCCAGCAATATCGGTCTTGGAGCTGTCCTTGTCCAACACCAAGAGGGCATTGAGAGAGTTATAGCCTATGCTAGCCGTACTCTCTCCCGCGCCGAACGCAATTACTCTACGTCAGAGAAGGAATGCCTTGCTGTCGTATGGGCCACCATGAAATTTCGCCCTTACCTTTACGGCCGCGCATTCAAAGTCGTAACCGACCACCACTGCCTATGCTGGCTGGCTAATTTGCGAGACCCGTCTGGACGATTGGCCCGCTGGAGTTTACGGCTCCAAGAATTCGACATTACCATCGTATATAAGTCGGGCCGTAAACACGAAGACGCCGACACGCTGTCGCGTGCACCACTCGACTCTTCCGGTCCCGAAATCGACGACGACAGCGGTTTCCTCGGTATACTTAATGCATCGGACATAATAGCCCGGCAGCGGGCTGACACGGACCTCCGACCGCTGATTGACAACCTTGAAGGTCACGCCATGCCTCTACCACGACACTTCGCTCGACGTCTCGGCTCTTTCTGTTTGCGCGAAGGTATCTTATACAAGAAGAACTCGAGAGGCCAAGAAAGAGCTTACCTTCTGGTACTTCCGGCCGATCTTCGCGCCGACATTTTATTGGCATGCCACGACGAGCCCACTTCAGGCCATCTGGGTTTTTCCCGGACGCTCGCCAGGATACGCAACATGTACTACTGGCCCGGACTCTCGGGCGATGTCCAAAGGTACGTAAAAAGCTGCCGTGAATGCCAGCGCCGGAAGACGCCACCGCTTAAGCCGGCGGGTTTTCTCAAGCCCGTTACTACACCCCGCTCTCCGTTCGATCAAATAGGAATGGACCTTCTCGGTCCTTTTCCGTTGTCACTCTCAGGAAACAAGTGGATCATAGTCGCTACTGACTATTTGACTCGCTACGCCGAGACCAAGGCGATACCCTGTGCCACAGCTTCAGAGTTCGCCAACTTTTTCATGCAAAACATCGTCTTGCGGCACGGAGCCCCTTCGTGCGTTATTACCGACAGAGGCACAGCGTTTACAGCGCAGCTAATCGACCATATATTTACGTTGAGCTGCACTAGCCATCGCAAGACCACAGCTTATCATCCGCAGAGCAATGGGCTAACCGAACGCTTAAACAAGACCATTGCGGACATGCTGTCAATGTACGTAGACGTTCAGCACAAAACTTGGGATGAGGTGCTACCGTACGTCACATTTGCGTACAACACGGCCCTCCAGGAGACTACACGCTTTACTCCCTTTCGTCTTGTATATGGACGTGAAGTCCAGAGCATGCTTGACGCGATGCTACCATGCCTCGATGACGACCAACTCGCACCCGATGTTCATGAAATTGCCCAACGCGCTGAAGAAGCCCGTCAGCTTGCCCGCGTACACATCGGCCAGCAGCAGGGCACTGATGCGCGCCGTTACAACCTTCGACACCGACAGGTCGACTACAATCCCGGTGAACAAGTTTGGGTGTGGACACCTGTCCGCCGCCAGGGCTTGTCCGAGAAACTACTCTGCCGGTACTTTGGCCCCTATAAAGTGCTACGGCGTATCAGTGATGTTACCTATGAAGTGGTTCCCGACGGTGCCGCGCAACCGAGACGTCGACAGCCCAACAGCTCTGACATTGTGCACGTTGTGCGGCTTAAGCCGTACTATGCCCGATAACGGCTTAGCGGCCCTCCGTTGTGACTCTGTGTGTGCTCCGTTTTCCTCGCGTTCTTCTCTGTTTCCCTTCTGAACCTTAGCGCGCCTACGCTGCTGGCGGCCCCACTGCGATGCCCTTCTTTTTCGGAGGGGGGAATAATGCCACTTAGTGTTGCCAGGTGGCGCAAGCTGTCCGCGAAGACGATGAGGTTGCAATCGGGCTTTCGCGGATCGGCCGCCATTACCGTCTCCTCTTGCCGACTCCAGCTGTTGAAGCGTGTGAAATCAGCATGCACCAAGCGGACGGACTTCTGGGAGATTTTGTGTGCAAATACTAAACACGAAAGAAGATTTTTTGGTCAACGTCGACAGATTTAATGCTTCAAACACCTACACAGTGGGAAGGGTAGTCGGCAAGGCCGTCCTGACAGTGGGCAAGACATAGAACGATGTTGTGGCGGTAGCTGCAGACTCAGCGGAGTACATGCGAAAAATGGCACGAGGAGACGAAAGTCTCGGGCTCGAATCCGGCCGCAGCGGCCGCGTTTTGATAGAGGCGAAACGCAAACGGCGCCCTTGTGCTGTGCGATGTAAGTGCACGTTAAAGATCCCCAGGTGCTCGATATTATTCCGGAGCCCTCCGCTACGGCACCTCTTTCTTCCCTACTTCTTTCACTCCCTTCAGGTGTCCGCCGAGGTATGTGAGACATTTATTGCATAATTTCCATTCCTCAAAACCAATTTTCAGCTTTCCATCTGTGAAGCTGAAGCAATCCAGATCTTGCATGTGAAAGATTTAGCGCTTCTGAGTCATGTGAGTGTTAACCGTACCATTTCTTCACCTTGCGTGTCTGATGCTCGATCCATTGCGATCAAGTTTGGAGCATTATTTAAGCACGATAACAAGATGCACCGAAAGTATATCAAAATTTGTGCTTCTAATGGCCTGTTTGGTTCTGGTTTGTAGGGATTGTATAGCGTCACAAAGCGACTCAGGCTATGAGGGACGCGCTAGTGAAGTGCTCCGGAAATTTCGACCACCCGGGGTTCTTTCCCGTGCACTGCCATCGCACAGTTCACGGGACTCTAGAATTTCACCTCCATCAAAATTTGACCACCGCGGCCGGGATGGAACCCGCGTCTTTTGGGTCAGGAGCCGAGCGCCATAACCACTGAGTCAGAGCGGCGGCCCTGTTTGGATGTGATGCAAAGAAGCTTCCTTCTGTATTCCCGAAAAAAATGGCAAAGCTTCTACAAAGCTCTTGTCGTCGTATAAATGTGGAGCCCATTGACAGAACCTAAAGCTAACATGATAGCAGCAAGGCCGAAGCTATTCGAGCAGTGCTTTCTGAAAAGAGGTTCTTTACACGAAGGAAGTCTTAATGAGAGACGCACTCGAGTCACCTTTAGATGCCCAGAAAACGCTTGAAAGCGGAAAGCTTCTGATGCCAAGCTTCGATCACCTCGTAAACGTCAAGCCACGGCAGACGGTCAACGAGCCTTCCACGATGACCGATGCAAGCGATCAGGCAAGAAGTGTTTTGTCTACATTATCGAAGAAGAGCAGCGCCACATTAGTAAAAACTTGTGGCGAATTTTGCACGAAAATCTCCACAAAATGGTCCTCAACTTTGAGACGGAACGTCTCAGATGAAGACGAAAACCAGTTGACGTTATGGAAATTGCAGCCGTATTGGATCCGCTCCAGAAGGGGCTACTCAGTCGTTTGGTGACTATCGATTTCTCTTGATTTCAATGACCGACGATGTAGACTCAGATCAGGAGGAGATTAACCAGTACTACGAAACCTGTGCACGATTCTACAAATGGTACCTGAGTCTGCTCCGCAGTTCAAGAGGTAAATTTACTGAAGCATGAAACCCGCCGCGGTGGCTTAGTGGTTAGGGCGCTCGGCTACTGATCCGGAGTTCCCGGGTTCGAACCCGACCATGGCGGCTGCGTTTTTATGGAGGCAAAACGCTAAGGCGCCCGTGTGCTGTGCGATGTCAGTGCACGTTAAAGATCCCCAGGTGGCCGAAATTATTCCGGAGCCCTCAACTACGGCATGTCTTTCTTCCTTTCTTCTTTCACTCCCTCCTTATTCCTTCCCTTACGACGCAGTTCAGGTGTCCAACGATATATGAGACAGATACTGCGCCATTTCCTTTCCCCAAAATTCAATTATTATCATTATTACTGAAACATGAATATTCATAGTGCACCCATGCATTTGCTTGCAAAACTTTTGGTTGCAGATGACTAATACTCCCAAAATATGGTGATTTGGATTTTTTTCTTCTGTAATTGTTCAAAATTTTTATTGAAGGAATAGTGGTCTAAATATATGTGAGATGTATCATCCTGAAACCGCACATAGACTGTGAAGGATGGCATAGCGGAGGGATCCGTATTAAGTTGGATCTTGCGAAGTTCTTTAACGTGCACGGACACTGCACACCACGGGAAAACTTTTGAATTCCGCTTCCGTCAAGATGAGGTCGCCGTGTTCAGCATTTGATCTCACGGATTGGTCTCAGTAGCCACGGGTGAGCGGGCGCCTGTTCTGCTATGGCCAGGGCTTTTGAGCGGGCGCATAGTGCATGTTCGAGTTTCAAGGGCTGTCTTCGCGTTTCGTCCAGTTGAAATGGTCATGTCGCAGGGTTCCGTTCTGTGATCCCATCTGTTTAAGGTGGCGATATCGGTCGTGAAACACCAAAGCCACCAAGGTGGATAACTTTTCCAGAATTGTTAGCCCCCTCCGAAATAATGTTAGTCATTAAGTCTATAACGAAAACGAGCGAGATCTTAAGGTAGCATTTTGTAAATTAAAAAAAATTGTTAGTTACTAGTATTTTGTCTTGCTTTTCAACCAAGGAGCCCGGAGTGACAAAGGCTACAGCATACATTACACCGACAGTATTACCTGTAGTGCAGTAGTTCGGAGTTCGAAAAGTTACCATAGGAAGCTCGATACTTTAAATGTTCGGTTTGATTATACTATGATTTTTCTGTCTTATTGCCAGTATGACAATCAAATGAAAACAGACACTATAGCTGCCTCGCTAACTGCTGTTACATATTATGTCCAGCACCGGTGCTGTATCACGCACTGCTTTAAAAACACATCGGTGATGGATCCCTAAATGCAGCGTAGAATGGGATCGTTTTCCTCTCGCCCCCTTTTTTTCAGTCTGCTCAGGCGTCACTAACTGACCGAGCTACGGTGGTGCCACAGAATATAATTTCATCGAACATCGCACCGTTTTGTCAAAACTCTTCGGTAACTGCATCGAAAGGTTAGTTTTCTGCATAAGTGTGGTAATTTACAGGGAAGACTTTCCACCAGTTGCGCTCGGTTGCACTTAGCACACATGCGCATTGGCTCGCCATACTGCAGCGGCGTCGAAGATGTGACCCCTCTCGTTGAGCGCTGGTCCATCTCTACCTCTGTTTTTGCAGCTATGGAAATATCTTTCTTTGGAAAATACGAAGGGGAAATCTCAGCCACTAACTTGAATCACTGTGGCCGCAACAAGGCGGCAACGAGGCCGGCAAACGCGTGCCAACGCGGGGGAGCGCGGCCAGTGGACCCTGCCGCTGTTTTCAGAATCGGCCGCGAGAGGGATTTCTGTGGCGCCTCTACAGGCCGTGCTCATCGCGTATACAGGCTTATGGAACTATTCGCCCCGGCTTAATCCGCGGTGTCATATATCATGCCAAGGGGTTAACAAGCGAGCAGCTCATGGCCAACCTCACGTGCTACTCGCACAAGATAATTAACGCCAGGCCCATGGAAAAGACCGGAGGAGGTCTTATCAAGTGTCAGGGCTGCAGAATTTTCCGTAAAGTCCGTCAGTACAGCATAAACTTACCGGCAACACCTCATCACCCGAAATCTGTCATTTGTGAGACATGCCACAAACTCGGGCACCAGACAAATGCGTGCACACAAGCCAACTAATGTCGATGCTCGTTCTGCGGTCGCCTCGCACATAGCAACCGCGAGGTTTGTCCGACAGAACCACTATGCCGAAATTGCAAAGGTCACTACATAGCCACAGACCCGAAGTGCCCTGCTCGGCGACTGGCTACCAAAAACCTGAGGAACGGCATGGTTCGCCGTATTCGAGTATCCTGAAGAAAGGAGCGCAAGCCACAAGCCGAGCTTCTGCGTGGCAATAAAACGTTGTGAATGGCTGGGCACAAGACCCCTGCCAGTACACAGCAACCATCCTCGGAGCCAACCTCATGCGCTTCTTAATGAGGACTTCCTACCAACATAAGGTCACCCATTACCTAAACCACGAGGAAGAGAACATAAAGCTAAATGGCAACAAGATGCATACAAACTCTCCACACAATCTGAGAGCGTCCCTAACAACTATTTTTGTGCATCCTGTCACGGCACTAAAGCAAGCATGCATGTCGTACGCCGAAACTGTCCGTGCTACAAAACACGGCGCGGAAACGCATCTTGCGAAAAATCGCACGCGCAAGGTACGCTTACATGAACACCAGCTCAAGCACATTATCGAACTGGTCACTGCTGAGATGATCGAGTGCATGCTTCCACTGTTAGAAAAGCCACATGTTTCTCCGAATCAAGAGACCGGAATCGGGCACACAGCATCTTCATATAAGCGCACCTTCCAGTTCAATAATGGCGGGCATTTACGCGAAACCTCATGACATTTTTGCTTCGAACTCTCCTATATGACATTTGCAATGGAACTACCGGGGGACCTGTCACAAACAAGCAGAACTTCAGAGAAGACTGTCCATCACGCAGATGCTTCCTCTAGCAATCCTACTCCAGGAGATTGACACTAATAGGCCGAGCTTAATAAGGTGCCCATTAACCTTACTGCGCCTCTTCCAAATTGCACGACGTCCTGGACCACGATCGCAATCTACGGATCCGGTAGCCAATGGGCAGGCATGCGCTCTTGTTCTCCCGCACGCTGCCCGCACTGGGCTTGATACTTCCGCGTAGTACACGCAGACGCAGGAGGTAGCGGGAGCGTGCCTTACTTTAGATGGTGACCAACAAACCTTGTTTTTTTCGGTTGATGCTAGATCGTTAGATACTTCGAGATATATCGAGTGGATATATCTTTTTTAGCAACACTCCTCAAGGATATATCCTCAGGGTCATGTTGTTATTGGGGGAGACTTTAACGCCGTGCATACAAGCTGGGGATATTATCACTCAGATCATAGGGGAAGACACCGTATGACAGCACTTTGTCAAGGCCAAACTGACCATTGCCAACGAACTCACGCTACCCACACGCTTTTGCCTGCACAGATGTTAACAAGAAAATTCTCTACACCTGACACTTGTTTCCCATCGCAGTGAGATCCTATGGTTACGGACTGATGATGTCATAGGCCTCTCGAGGGCGAAAACCACTACAGCGGCAACAAAGCCATCGAATAGAGGAGCATGTTTCATGGGACGATTTCTGTAGTTTGCTCGGTGAGGTAGACGTTTCCGCAGGATTAGACGAGCTCAAGAAGAAAGCTACAGTGAAGCTTTCAGTCAAATTCGACGCCCCCAAGCCGGACTCCAACCTTTTGAGTCCGTGGAATTGTAGGCTTCGTGCGCTCAAGGCGTATCATATGGCCGGACATCGCCCTGTAGGCGCGCTCTCACTCGCTTTACTCAACAGGTTGAGCAGTATACTGTGGACCTGGCTCTCCAAGATTGGCAGCTGCTGTGTCACTCGCTCAATGGAGCAGTTAACTTGTCGAAGGCCTGGCGCATATTTAGAGCTTTACTGGGACACAAAAGGCCGTTCTCCTGCCCAGGGCATGGTCCTGAAATTGAGCGTCCCCCTGCTGATCTAACTATACAAGCAGGAAAGGTCTTTTTCCAAAACATGAAAGTGTGAATGCGACGTCCCTTTCATATTAGACGATCTGGAGGCAGCCTTAATTATATGACTCAACCATAATAGCACCCCAAGACCGGATGTTGTACGCTATTCAACACATCTATTCAACGCTATTCAACCTCCCCAAGTCCCATAAACTTGCCCTGTTGAAAGAGATCAACGAATACTGGACGAACGGTGATCTTTCCTCTGCCTGTAAGAAATCAGTGGGGATACCAATTCCAAAACCTGGCAAGCCAAGTCTTACATTGCAAGACCCCAGGCCGATATGGCCAACGTCCTAACATTGTAAATTCATGGAACGAATGGCTCTAAGACGGCTTGAATGGTACTTAGAGATGTACAACGTCCGGTCCCTTATACAGTAGGATTTCGTCTCTTCGTCGGAGGCTCTGCGCTCAAGATATTCTCAGAAGGCTTCACAACGACATTCTCGCTTATCCTAGCAGCGCACAGCTCCGGGTGGTTGTTGGGATATACGCAAAAAAGGCGTTTTTGATTCCGTGCACCACTCGACCATACTTCACCGGCTACACTAAGTGGGGATAGGCGGGAACCTCTGCCGCTTCGTTAAAGGCTTTATTGCGGATAACTTTCTCAGTAATGGATACTCAGGGTGAATCGCAACATAACCAAATCCGTGCCCCCAAGTCGCTGCCATATCGCCAGCTATTTTTAGCATTGCTATGTCAGGTCCTCAGGAAATGCTAACATCTACACCCGTTCTTAATTTCGCCGTGTATGCGGAATATACAACGCCATAGACCGATTCGGTGTCCCCAGCGGAGCAAGAACTAGCCCTACAGACAGGCCTCAATGCCATCCACGACTACATCAAGGAGGGAGGCATGGAAACCTGTCCGAAAAAAAACCGATTACGGGGCAGTCATAAACGGCCCGCGGCAGCGAGCCGAGGGCGAAAGGAACGTTATCTGTCTTTATGTAGGGAACTGAATTATTTTCCGGAAACAAACAATCCGTATACTCGTCATGCTTATTGACGAGAATGGAGGAGCCAAAAGCTGGCTTCACAGCACGGTGCTTACCTATCACAAGACTTTATGCCTTATGCGCCGCGTCTCTGTGCGTGGGAGGGGAATAAGAGAGGTAGGGCTCCGCCACATAGCCCTGTCACACAATAGCCGCCGCGGTGGCTCTGTGGTTATGGCGCGTGGCTGCCGATCAGAAAGATGCGGGTTCGATCCCGGATGCGGCGGTCGCATTTCGATGGAGGCGAAATTCTAAAGGCCCATGTACTGTTCGATGTCACTGCATGTTAAAGAACCTCAGTTGTTTGAAATTTCCGGAGCCCTTCACTATGGCGTCCCTCATAGCCTGAGCCGCTTTGGGTCGTTAAACATCCATTAACCAAACCAGCCCTGGAATACATAGCATCAAAAATCCTTAACACATATTCGTACAAGCGGCTTTACACGACCGAATGCCTTCAGCTTAATTGAGTGAATCAATCGCAAGGCAATGCGCCTGGTTACTGGTCTGCCGTAGTACTGCCCAGTAGTAGACCTGCACCCATGCAGCAAAAAAATGCCCTGCAGGATGTGGCAGAGCAGCAATTACAGGCCTAGTGTGTCCGCCTCTCCACAATGGCGGCTGGCCGTCACATCGTGCGGTAATTAGGCTACAGCGTTGACAATCAAGAGCCGCTCTCGTTTCCTGCCCCACCATGGAAACTAATCTGTTTAATAGGTGTCATTACATTACCAAACAACATGAGTTCATCTGATCCACAAAGGCGCAAAGCGGCCCCTAAACGTCATGAGAAGATGTCATACAAGCCAGCCCAGGATACACAGATGCCGCTCATCTTCAACATAGCGCAGCCATAGCTTGTCACGATTCTGAGTCAGATACCACTGTAGTTCAACGGATCTCTGAGGAACTCACTGTCACCAATGTCGAGCCCAATTCCATAAGCCCTGTCATTACTGGTATAGTAGAAAGACAGGATATGGCTCCCTGTACCTACCACTTTTGAACTAATTCACAAGTAGCGTACACCGCCTGCCATGCAAGAGGGAGCAGACTATGCCAGTCGGAACACTATTCGAACAGAAGCCCGTCTCCTGCGAAAGGACGGCTACACTATAGTTACCAAACGGATTCATGCACACGAAGGAATCACTAAGAACGAAAAAACACACGCGCCGCAGCTCTTTCCGCACCTTTGCCTGGATCCACACTAGATTCTGCTTCTTTAGTCCCTGCTGACGTGGCACATCCGTCGTCCCTCCCATGAATAGGGCCGAGACATGGTACCGCGCTCAAAGCTATCGCCGGACCGTTTTCCAGCACTTGGCCAGCCCTGAGCAACTATATCGCCGCCTAGTTAGTACATTCCGAAGGGTAGAGACGATACTTATTCGTCGAGCCCAGATTGGTCAGCTTCTGTCACCAGCAAAGTTGGACCTTATAAACCCGCACTCGTACCCGACCCCTCAGTGCCCCGCATGACCGGCCAATGGCATGGCTGACCACCTACATTGGCGCTGCCCTGCCTTTGACACGGTGCGGGAGAGATCCATTCAGTCCCATTCAGTTCCATTGGACACACTCCGGCTCTGGCGGGCTTTTTTTCAGTTCTTCAAGGATGACGGTTTGGAGTCGACTCGGGACCACCCCACCTCGAGGAAGAAGCGAACACGATTTTTCCGGGGGCATGTCTTCCGGGGACATTTTTTCCTACACCCGGGAAGCTGAAACTGACAAGTTTACTGTTTTCAGCACCATCTGAACATATGACTTATAAACCAACGACACGCAGCTGCAGCTGCAGTGCTGAGAACCTGTAGTAATGTGTGTCAAGACACTGGACCGACTAATGACGTGGCTATCTTTTCAGAACGAAGCTAAAAAGGCACACACCTACTGCTATTTCCGTGCTTGTCACAGAGACCACTGCTACTTTTGCCCATTATCGTTTAAACATGCAAGGATATGCTTCTGAGGTACAAAAAAGAAAGAATGTAGAGGTAGATGCAGAGTTTGAAGAGTGCTTCAGGTATCAGACGAGTAAGATTTATCACTGTTTGAAAGCCCCCCTTTAATAACAGAACATACTGCTCATGTGTCTGGAGGGAACTTCATTCAGGCCATGAATGAAATTACAGTGTGCATTTTTCATCTGGCACCCATGGCAATCGTACCGACATATCGAATTAGGATCAATCCAAAATCGTGCAGCTCAGTTAATCCTCTCTTGCTGCTCAAGATATATCAGTGTCACCGCGATCAAGCACTTCCTCCGCCAAAATCATGCCGTGTCAGTTCGCGCCTACGCCTACTTTATGCATTCTATCCCAATACCAAATCACGACACTCTTTGCCAAACGCCCCACTAAGGTCGTCCTCCCTCCTCAACCACATAACCCGACAGCCCGTATAAGCGGCCGCTATTCCGCTTACGGCCACTCAATTGTCCTCAGCGCAATAACACTGTAGAATTCATTACCTAAAGGCATTGCTTCATGCACATTTCATAAATTGTTCTTAGAGAAAATAAAAGCTCCTCTTTTATACTCTCTTGGCTTTCGCATGTTACCTTGTTTTGTTATCTTGTTTCCTGTAATATCAAACATGCATCCTGTGTGAAACATTGATATTCTACAGGCTTTATCATTCCTGTTTTTGTAGTTCTTTTCCGTTCTTGTGTGTGTGTGTGCGTGCGTGCGTGCGTGCGTGTGCGTGCGTGCGTGCGCGCGCGCGCGCGTGTGTGTGTGTGTGTGTGTGTGTGTGTGTTTTAGTTTTTAGGGCTCGTGCGACTCTTTTGTTGCTATGCATGCTTTCACTGTAATTCTCTGTATACATGAAACAGATACCTCCCCCTCCTTATGTAATACCCTCAGACCCTTAAGGACACAATAAATGAAGTGAACTGTTTACGGCTCTACATTCACACCAACATAATAAGGAAATACAACTGCATTGCATGCAAACTGTTTTCTGTAACGAGGTTGTAGAGTTGATGGTAGCTCCGTGTCATGTCAGCCAGCAGTAACTACATTCTGGTGGCCGGAGCAGCACGTTCCATTTCGGGGGCATTGATGAGTTGTGTGCCGTGCACAATGGGTCCCGTGTAGCAGCTGGTGGTATCTGTACCCAGTCATTTGGTGCTGGGTACGAAACGAAGCCCACCTGCAGCCTTTTGCCACCAACTGCAGCAACTCTATGCACTGCTGCCATGTGAACTCATTTTTATTGCCCTTGCTTGGTTCTGCAAAATTTCCCTTTTTATCTTATTCTATCACGCTTCAAATCTGCCTATAGTCGCCATATGTCTCCTGTGGCCATATTTTACAAGCATTTTGGTTAATTATCTTATTACTCTAACTAATCGACCCCGATTTAAGAGCTTTTTTTCGAAAAATAAAAATTGCTTCATTCCTCAGAATTCGCTGCTGATAGAACCACTAGGTACAGTTCTTCATGCTACCACAGCGCAAAAAAGGCATCATTTCACACACACCACACACTGCGATGTCCCTCATGAATAAAAGTTTTAGGCTGAAATGAGACAGAGCCATGAACACTTAGTAGAGGTCTAAACCACAGCCATATAAACTTAGCAAACATGTCATAACAAACCACACTTTCCTAACACTTGTGTCAATCATCTCTGCAACTTCACATCACTCGAGACACAGACAGACAGTCTATACACAGCGCACATGTGATGTTCCCATACATCCGAAATAATGAAACTGCAGTGACGAGATATAAAGCAAACAAGATGCACTCAAAAGACAATGTCACAATTTGCAACATACCACTCACATTTTGTGTGGAAAACAAGATTTGAAAAACTGTGCACTGGAAGCATTGTATGGAAAGAAGGAATTGTGCACCACAACTGTTGTGACTTGTGTGATGAAAACATGCGAGCAGCTGCAGTGTACATGTGGTGATAACTGCATCGTCATGCAATTGCAAATTTAGCACCAAAGGTATTGCTGCAAAAAGTTTTCCACAGGCAAATATCATCGAATCTCCACTACGCACAGAAGAAATGGTGCTGTTAACGTTAACTACAGGTACAGCTCTTCTTGGACATATCAGCTTCGACCACGAGTTAGTGTACAGGTTCGAAAGGAACTCCATTAACTTTTTTCCGTACACCAAATGCTTTCAACGCAAGATAATTTAATCAACTTTGAAAAGTCCAGAGCAAAAGATATCCACAGTAATGCCGAAAAAACTTCATGGAAAGGTTACGTGTCGTCTCTAAACAGCTCAACCACATCAAAACAAATGTGGGGATCGTTAAAAAGATAAATGGCACCTACTCCTCATTCACAACTCCTTGTCTGCCAGCCCCCGGTATACAGACAAATTTAGATAAACAGCAGACATTTTGGGTGAATATTTTTCTGCAGTCTCTAGTTAATATCACTGTACAATCGTACGGTAGACCAGGAATGTTCATGTCAGCTCTCAGAGTAATGAGTGTAAACTTATGGGTGGTAATCGTAGGCGATGTTCCAGAACCAAGGATCGTACTTATGCCACAGGTAGCGATCGCTTTGTGCGTACACTTGGGATCTCTAGGCGGCAGTGGATGTCAACATAAAACTATGGCGGATTCAAATGACACCTGCGTCGCGTGGGTGACCAACCCACTGTGCTTAGTGTGTCAAGGGCTGCAAAGAAGTGACTGTGTGTCCTAGCTCGTAGTCGACGAAGAAGCATCTGACCTGTACGGTTCTCTCCAAGGCAAACTAATAGTAAAAGCAGTTTTTGGAAGTCTGCGGGTATAACGAAGGCACGGGATTCTTCTAAGACCTGCTAGAAGAAGCCTGGCATGGAACTCTCAACACAGTCTTTAGGCCTTTTTGGTTGCTAATCTTAAGGCGCTTAGACTGACTATCTGATGGCGACAGAAAAGGTGGAGAGTAAAGAAGCAATAGCTGAGTGCAGCCTCAACATTGTTGAATGGACACCGCTCCACGCCACACCTGCGAATCGTTAAGGACACTGTCCCGAGGAGTGCCGCAAGAAGCTGTGCTGTTTAACATTGTCATGGCAACTATGCCAGACGCTTTGCCACGTGGCCGTAAACCACTGCGAATGTCCATTTACGATGAAAAAATCTGCATGCGGGTGTCCGGTTACCAGCATACGCGTATAGCAGGGATAGCACAGCAGGATCTTTCTGCAGTACAGACCCATTTGGTCCCGTTATGGCTCTCCCTGTCAGCATAGAAGTGTTGCTTCGCGCTGTTCTCGGGCGAAAGACGTCCTTGCAGGAGCTAAGACATACGATTGCAAGGAACTCAGATTCGTCACGCATGTCACGTGAGGTTCCTGGGATTCATCCTTGACTCACGTCTCACGTGGAGGAATGCGGTGGACGGCATAATATGGGCTGGCGGTGTTCTATGGAAAGTCGTGGACGATATTTTATTAAGATTCCTGAACAGGCTCCGGCTCCTTTACTTATATATAAGCCGCAGGGTTAGGACTTCGTCTCTCGTGGGCCGACTTCGGCCACAGTCTTCCGTACGGTGGTTTCGAATACTAAAATTGCATGCACGGGAGGCACACATCCGGGGTTCATCTTACTAGCCTTCACACATGGACAGCGCGCGTTGCTGTTGTACATGGTGCAGATGGCGTATACCTATATCTGAAGTATGCACAATTTGGTGGTATACAAAGATGAGTTGGAAGAGTGCTGCTGTTAATAACTCTCCTAAGACTTCCACGGACCAGTGAATTTGCACGAAGGGGAAGTGTTGCTTCACAGGGAATGTTCGGCAAAAGTTGACGGATGAAAATAGCTAATGTTTAAGGCAGAGACGTGCTCTGTACCATAATATGTTTATCGATTCCTTAAAGGAAGTCGACGAGGCTATATTTATACAGGAACAGGAGCAGGCTCTGGCTCATAAGATTGCCCAATAGCCACAGGAAGAAGCCTACCTCCCTCGCAGCCTTAAGCACATCTTTCTGCATTTGTTTTGTTTTTGAAGCCTTTTTTCTGTACACGCCCACAAGAGGTGAGAAAAATAATGACCGTTTAGTTTCATTCCACCGTTCTGTTAAAATGCAACGCAAATGAAGTTAAGTCGAAAAAAATTGCGGTCTGTTTGCTCATTTAGGCCAAACGCGAATTAGGTACACTAGCGCTTCGGTTTTCCCTTCGGTTTCGTTGTTCGCATAGCGATAATTTGTTAATGTACATACATGCGGATTTGGTCCCTCTCTGCTTAATAAATCCTTAAGAATCCTCATACCACTTCTGGCGCACTGGTGCAGCAGTTAAGCGATGTACCACTACTCTGCGGTGGCAAGTGCTGCCATTGATTTGGCTTCTGAGGCATCGGTTGCTCTTCCTGAGCAACGTCTTGCGACCAATCATTAATTGAACTACCGCTTGGCACGGTGGATAGTTTGCTAGCAATCAGGTGGGCAGGTTGCTCACAATCTTCTGGGCAGGTAGGAGCCTGCCATAAGGCAGGATTCAGACAAAGAAACACAGAAACACTAAATACGAGGTATGGCGTCTATAAGTGCTAGCGGACTAAAACATACTACTGAAGACTTGGGAGTTTGTTATTTGAGTAGAGACTGCCAATTTTGACGGTCTGTCGATTTGCGTGTAGCACCTTCAAGTGAAGGTTGCGCCCACCACCACCCGCCTGCTTGTAAACAGCAACTGAGCGCCACTCGACCGGTTTTATTCATGCCAGCTGACGAAAAAATCTCCAAATTCAGGTCCTTAATCGCTCATGGATGTCCACGTTTAAAGTGTGCAACATAAATTAGTACTTACTGCAAACCACTCACGAGCAGCCAAGGGTATTGCGATCGTGCACAGCATGAGAACATTTCGTACCAGATGTCGCCGTCGAAGCTTGAATGGCCTTTTTTTTTCTTGTGAAGGAAGACAGTGATTACGATGCGTTTTCTTGATGCGTTTATTGAAATTTCTAGGAAATTCTTTCTCAACAAGGGTTTTCGTGTAGACAGGCAACTGCTTTATTTTCCTGAAAATAAGTAACCAGAAGCATGGGTACGTTGCTTGCTTCCAGAAAAGTGGAAAGGAATAAAGCAGTTCCTCTTTGGCCAGAGAAGCCGCATATTATCGAGAAGCAAATATTGGTCCACTAATACTTCTTTTAAAAGAGTGAGGAAGGACAGTTCAGGCATGATTTGATTTTAAATCTCGCTTATTTTAAACGCGAAAAGTGAGCAAGCGAGAACAGTAGTGATGGTTTAAACATAGAACTTTTCATACACGGCAAGCTACCTACAGATAGGAGTTTCAGGCTCCTTGTAAAGAAAGCATTATGGCGAGCTACGCTGTTAAGTGGAAGCCCACGGGGCCGATGCCCCCCCCCCCCCCCCCCCCGCACCTGTTACCAGGAGCGATCATGCCCGGGGAAGGGGGGGAATCGAGGAATGTACGTCGTGGCGTGACGCCCGCGCTTAGGGTGAGAGGCGGCACTAATCCTTTCTGTCCCGACGCGTGGCAACCGGTGGATCGAATGCGCATGCAGCAAGCTGCGCATTCCGCTGGGCTCGGACCGGCGAGCCCTGGGCTCCGCCCACTAGTACATACGATGCAATTGCTTTGCTATTGGTCCAAATTGGGCGAGAGCTAGATTACTCAAGCTCCGCCCAATTATCGAAGGGGTTAAAACCCGCGGGAAACAACGACTTGGGACGAGCGCGCCGAGTCTCAAGCTCGGCCGTTTTTAACAGCCTTTTTTATCAGCCCTTTCTTTAAACTGCCTTGTCATCACTACCTTGTATTTCAATCCCGTCTTTAATAAATAACTTTTGCTTTGAGAAGTTGGAATTGCTGCCCCAACCGGCAATGTGTCGCCGGACGAAGACCTGAAGTGCTCTTCGTACTGCTAACTGCCGTTCCCATCAGTAGGAGGGCAGGAAAGATTAACTGGTGCCGTGACCAGGATTGTCGGAGCGGCTTCCTGAAGAGCGGTTGGAGGCAGTACCTTCCTGAAGATTGACGGAGCACAAAATCTTGGGGAGAAGCCCCGGGGACGAAAATCCAGGCGAGGCCTCGGAGTCAAGGCTGAGGGGCCAGTGAGGCGAGACCGACGGAGCGAAGCGCGGCGACTTCTTCGGCGCCTGCGGCTGGCGACTTCTGCGGCACCCGCGGCTGGCGACTTTGAAGGCCGGGAGGACGTGAAGGGCCTGCTTCAAGCTACAGATTCCAGCCACCCTTCTGCGCCTCAGGACGTGACCTGCTGCTGCCACGAAGCAAGTGCCATGACCGACCGCCCGACAACGGAGTGAGTTTCCCCATTCTCACTTTACTTGCCTCGGGAGTTCTTGAGCCGTAGAGTTAGAATTACGCAAGGCACAATGGCTACATTCAGTTGGCAAAGTGAATGTCTGTGGCTATGGGTATGAGTATGAGTATGGCGCTCAGCACGCATAAACTTCAAAGGCTGAGCGACTTCAAAGGCTGCCGTTCCCATCAGTAGGCGGGCAGGAAAGTTTAACTTACACCTTCCACAGGATTGATCTAAATATTTTCTAGAAGAAATATCGCCACACAACGGATATTTAAGCCATAAATAGTGTGAAGTGGTGCAATTCCACAACACTTTAAAACCCGCTTTGGGAATTAGGTGCGCAATATACGGCGAGCCCATACCATGTAGCAGCCGGAGCTTCCTTTCCAGCCATCCAGCATAACACGGTAATAAATGCGTATCAACAATGTGCTTTTATTAAAGAATAAGTATGGACTTCAACGTTTCATATAAAAGATTACATGAACATGCTTAAAAATAAATCATTATAAACAACAATGAGGGAGCAGGAAATCTGTGAAAATGCAGTAGTCGATAACGGACAAACCAACTGATGAAAATGCAAGCATTTGCGAATTGTTGCCTCACAGTTTTGTAAGAGTATTGCTGCTTATGTCCGGTCAGTGTAAATTACATTTGAAATCTTGTAAGATAAATCCGACAAAACTAGCCGCCGCGGTGGCTGAGTGGTTATGGCGCTCGGCTACTGACCCGAAAGACGCGGGTTTGAACCCGGCCGCGGCGGTCGAATTTCGACGGAGGTGAAATTCTAGAGGCCCGTGTACTGTGCGATGTCAGTGCACGTTTAAGAACCCCAGGTGGTCGAAATTTCCGGAGCCCTTCATTATGGCGTCCCTCATAGCCTGAGTTGCTTTGGGACGTGAAACCCCAATAAACCAAAATCCGATAAAAATGCTTATTCTCGGGATTGTTAATTTGCGAAACGCTACACTCATGCGTGGACTGTTCGAAGGTATGTAATAGGCCCATCGGATATAAAGGGCTTCGTACCGCCTTTCTGTTCCTCTACTCCCCACGGTTCTGCGAGCGGCGGTTTGAATGCATTCCTCATAGCACTTCCACCTCCTATCGAGGAGCTGCTTGCACACTAGCGCTGGATACTAACAGCCGCCGGCTTCATCATTTTCCCCTTGACTGCTATTACAACTTACAGAGTACGTTGACAATGTCCTTTAGTGCGACCGCTAGGTGTGAACCTCCCAGCGAAGGAACGTCGGTGCGGTTGACGAGGTCGTACAGCAGGGCGACGATCGTGGCCTGTGGCGTATTGGGCTAGGCGTTGTTTACCAGACACTCAGGAGTGGACCAGGGCTTTCAGCACATTCTGAAAAAAAATTGAAGGACAATTGATGTTGAAGGACGGAGCTTCGATGACTTGTGGTTGCATTTTTGTTGTACTTTAAGTAAAATTCAAGCTTATTAGGCTTTAAGAATGCAGGCAAAACAAATGCAAGCAAGTAGAGTCGTATCAGGTCCCGTGGTTTAGAAAACTGTAATAACAAGTAAAAGAGTTTAAGTACAACTCTAGTGATCGCTGTAGTCACTGTCACATGAATATGAAATGATCACAGTAATAACAACATCGTTAGTAAAGAAACTAAACAACATAGGTAGAAAGCATAGCAAGGAGCGATATAGTGGAGTGAATCAATGGCAAACAATGACAAAAATAACATCATGGTACGTAGAAGTCATGATTTGGAAAGCTGAATATTTTTAATACCATTATGAAAAATGGAACTCTTAGCCCATGATTTAATTTCGTGTGGTAAGGAATTCAATGATGTTAGAATTTTCCATATGTATTACGTACTCTTGGAAGCAGCAGATAACGACGCTCTGAAAACCTATTTTGATTAGTATTGTTCAAGTAACGGTTGGGGAAGACTTCAAGTACTATGTCACGATGAATAACCCGATAAACAACAACGATAATTTTAGTTTGAGTAATTGGCTCAGAGGTAGCATGTTTATACAGGAATAGTGCGGAACAGAATAGCAACCAAATGTTCTATATGTAGTTAGTCTAAGTGCTTGGTTTTGTGGATGTTGCAGAGGATAAATATGAGTAGAACATACGCTGCCCCTGTAAAAAATACAATAAGAGAGGTTGCTGTGAATACAGGCATAGTAGAGTGAACGAAGAATGTGATGCTGGAAATATGGGCGAGTCTTTTTTGTGATGCGAATGCCAAATGATATATTTTAGCGAAAAAACTGGACATGAAGACGATAATTAAGATTCTTATTTAAAGCCACACCCAGAAAAATAACACGTTCAGGATAAGACTGCAGCTTTATTATTTTTACTCCAGATAAGTATGACATTGTGTACAGATTTGAGGTTTTCCCGGTAAAATACAAATTTATTCGCATGTTTATTGTTCTGTTACGATTGCTTCTAAGTTTTGTTCATTAATTGAGGTGAAATGGTATTGCAGGAGTCATACTTTTGAAATCTTTGCGCTAACATTCTAGAATGAACAAAACATGTCCTGATATTTTTCTTGTGTGGCTCTTTAGTTAAAGGTTTATTGCAGTCTACAGAGGCTTTATGCCAACTGTCAAAAATAATTTTTTGCCCCGAAGTTTCCGATTTAGTTATGTGGTGTTAATCTTACGTCTAGGCTTATATGTCAGGCTATGCAGTTCAAATGGTCTCTATGATGTTGGTGCCTGCTTTAAGTCTCTTACTGAGTGCGCAAGAAAAAAGCGTGGTGTGTCTAAATTAATACCCAGTTATTTGCAGGCTCGATTTTCCTGCGGTAAGTTAGCCCTTCAAACTTTCACAACAGTCGAGAGCTTACCAACGCGATCTTTACGAGCGGAGATACTAGGCTTGTCTTAAATGAAAAGACAAAAATAAATGAGTCCGCGCTGCAAAAATAGCTGTTTCTGCGACATCTGCTAGTCGCTTTTCCACTTTTTTTTTATTTCGCTCCAAAAAATTCAGGTCGGTGCCGGAAAACAATACACTCAAACGATTTTTTGGTTGTTTCAATTCACCGACGAAGTGATGACATCGGCACCAGGAAAATACTTCATTAAAAGGGTGGAAAACTAAGCGCGAAAAAGACAGGGACACTGGAAGACGACACCACACAGAGATTACTTCCAACAAAGATTTATTTCGCAAAGGAAGGGTGGTTTTTTGTATCCACTTATCATACAACCACTATCAAACCACGCGCTAGCAAAGCGTATCAGACAGATATAAGAGCTCCTTTGGCAGCAGAGCGACTGAAGGGCTACTCACACAGTCATCTTCCAACAGAGAAATCCATTCCGCTTCAATTATTTCTCGTGTTAAGTGGTTTTTGCGCACATTTACGACCACACATATTTTAGGAGCGGTATGCACTGACAAACATGGCAATGGGCTTATAAACCTTTCCCGCACATATCCCTTACGTCACGCCCATGTTCCCGAAGCCTATCGTTCAGGCATCCGCCTGTTTGACCTACATACTGCTTGCCACAGGAAAGAGGTATCTGGTGTACGACATTTTCAATGCAATCATCAAATTTATTCTTATGTTTCTTAGTACAGCAAACCGCCTTTTTGGACTCGACAGAACTTTTTCGTGCACATATGACTCAACTTTTTAGGGGCTGGAAAAACCACTATAGCTCCCGAACGCAGCGCTATTTTTTTAGATTGTGTAAAATCCGATGAAAGTAAGAGATGACGGCGATTTTTTCTTTCTTACTCGTAGCCTCTTCATTTTCTTGCGTTTTTTTCTGGAAGAATTTTTTTAGAACGCCTTCCGCTACAGAGGCCAGAACATGGGAAGGGTATCCAGCGTCCTCCAGCCGATTTCACTGCTGAGAAAAACTTTCATGCATGAGGTGCAGGCAGGACTTCATGAGAGAATTAAGAAATGAAGTCGAAATGAAGTTGAATAGCGAACCCCTCAGGTTGCTTCGCTAGTCAACCGTGCCTGAAAACATCTGTTCCGACCCAGCAAGCCTTGATAATGAAGTGAAGCTGGTAACAAGGGGTCTTGAACGAAACGATTAGGCCAGAAACTTTATCAGGAAAGTGACGAAAAAAGTCGAGCACGCGCGTGGAGCACGGCAGCTGACAGCGGAAAAGATAAAACGCGCTGCAATTCCCCATGTGCCTCCGGTCAGCGAAACTTTTTCTCGGATCTTCAGAAAAGACGGAGCGCACATTGCACACGTTCCAACAAATAAGCTTCGAGCGCAGTTGTGAATGTGAAAGACCGGCTAGCACGTGCCAAGTTCCCCGGTGTTGATTAAAGAATCCCTTGCAGCGACTGCCCCTCACTCTACATCGAGAAACCGGAAACTTTCTGCGACGCATAAGGGATCTCCAGGGTGATGTACGAAACAACCGCTCATGAAAGAATGCGATTGCGGAATACGTGCAGTCCACCGGGCACGAGATAGGCTGGGATGGGACCACAATTTTTGCAACGGAAAGAAACACTTCGGCACGATTAAATTTGGAGTTCCTAATCATCCAGACGGCGGCCAACACGCTGAGCAGTAATCAGGGTACGCTTCATCCTATCTACGGGAAATGATTATGAAGGATGCTGAAGCCTATATAGCCTTCCCTTATTCAGAGGCAGGCTTATTATGAACAAGGGCCCCGTATGGGACCTAAAATGTCATTTTCGTTTTTTGACTTGGTCAATGACCCAATCATCATGTTAACGCTAATGAGTAAGTGTGTCATCAGAAAGTAAGAGAAAGTAAGAATAAAAACAAATGAAAATAAATATAATGCTTTCGCATGCAACTTAAGTAGTTCTAAGTGGCCTCCTTGTTTTTTATTTCATGTCACCATTTTTCTGTTTACTTTTTTCGCATCTGGTGCAATGATATGTGCCTTCCTGTCAAGCAGCGCAGGTTTCTCTGGGGACCCTATATATATACTGGTCCTGTTATGTGGCACAGGGCATCGGTAGATTTTGTAGAGGCCTTCCTACAGTTATCGTCCTGCGGCTACGAACTGTTTTTTAAATGCGTTGAAAAGGAGCCACCAGAAGTTTTATTCTTTTTGCGAGTCAGTTAAAAAATGGCTTTAAGACGTATTTGTCAGAATGGCAACAGCTTTCATAGCAAGTTTTTAAGTATGTTGGGCTTTGGATTGAGCGCTTTATAGAACAGTGACAAGGTTCGGTCTTTGTTTTTTGCGCACGCGGTGACGCTCAATCACAATCCTTTGCTGCGCAGCTGGAACCACTGCAATTGCTTCAGCATATAAGTGGAGTCTACAAATCATTTCAGAGATTGGCATTAGACGACGGCTTTATAAAACTTAGAAGCCTGTAGCAATGACAAACGAGATGTCACCTCCCCCTCTCCATTCAGAGATTTAAAGCAATGCCGATTAAAGTGACTCACATTACAAGGCGAGAGGCAAAATTCAGTGCCTTCTGTATTTTTTTCCACGAAGGCTGGACGCGGTCACTGCGACTGACATTTAGAGGCGCATAACTACCTAGGGCTACGCAGCCCATCTTGTGAGCAATCATTTTTAGGGAACGTCCTTCAAGAGTGGCATTCATTCCTTCAGATCAGAGCGATTCAGACCTGCTGGGTGATTTAAGCATGCTGTTATCATTGTCACTTCGTTCTCTTAGCTCCCAGTTGGAGGAAACATAGGGCCAGCTGCGTAAACACTTCACGAGCTTTAAGTTGCCTGGAATCTTGACACTACAGAAAGCGAACAATTATTAACTGCATCTTTGATGTGGATGCAAGAGTAGCAGGGGGTGGGAGAAAGTTAGGTGGGCGGAGGAGTTATAAAGTTTGCCAGGTTATGGGGACCGCAGTTGGCAAAAGACAGGGCTAATTGCAGAGACATGAGAGAGGCCATTGCCTTGCAGTGGGCCTAGTAAGGCTGGTGATCATGATGTGAATGGTCGAGCTAACTAATGGAACGCACTGGTAATGGTTCTCCGCCGGATACCTCTTTTGAAGCGACCTTTGCGGTATTCTGAGAGCGGTGGAGATTTACGTCGCTGCAAATACGGAAATATACCGTGCTAGCTAGCAGCATGCCTTGTGTAAAAACACCGGAAATATTAACAATTAACAGCGTATGGCTGACATGATTGTTTTAAATTTGAGCATTACATGTCGTAAAAAGAAGAAATTTTTGTAGAAGGCACTGATTTTACAACAGTGAAAGCAAGAAAGCTGCTTTTCAAAGTGCGAAGCGACAGCTTATGGTGACAACTGGCCTGCAGTTACTTGCGGGGGTTCCCCGTGTTTGGCTTAGCTTACAACACTTGCGTTAGTTTGTTTATTGCATAGCATTTGAAAGCACTGCCATTATCGCTTAAACATGTGATTAGTAGCTTTATTGGCTTTCTTCAGCCAGAACACTGAACAGGAGATTAGACTTACCGCGATAGCGTTAAGGGTCCCGCTCAGCGGAGAAACCGCGGTGAGTTGGCGTGTCAAGAATATCCGGATTTATCGGAAGGACGTCGTGACGACATTACCACGTGACCTCGCTCGGGTAATTCGAACACCGCACAACGATCGCGCAATACAACACTGATGACAACACTGCGCAATTCCTCATTGGTCAACAGGTTGGTGGCGTCATTCTACTGAGGTTAGTTTGTTCGACTTGGCTAAAGGGATTGTTTGTGTGTCTTGTGCTAAATAAAAGAAGTAGGAATAAAATAACAATAAAACAAAATAACGAGCTTTGTCTGCAAAGTGATATGCAAAGAGGACCTCAAGCCGCAAGGGACCCATAAACGCCATCGCTTCGTGCCCTAAAGGCGGAGTTGAAGTGTCCCCGAACTTTGTTTGTGCCTTCATAAAAGCATGAAATGTTGAAGGACGCACGTGCTGCACTGTTCGGGTTGGTGGTTGCGTTGACGAGTGCGTAGATGACGTCGCCATACGCCACAACTACGTCAGCAGCCTTGTTCAGCTCCTTGAGGGGTCGTATATATACGCATTGCATTTGGAAGCTTTATTAACTGGGCACTGATGGATTAGAGATCTAACATAAAAAAGAACGTTATACAACTCTCACATATGCGTAGAAATAATCCGTTCCAAAGCAATGTGTCGTGACGAGGTAGCCTGGAGATTATGTTGCTGAAACATTTCGGCTACAATGAAGCACAAGGTCAGTTAATAGGTTTTTACCTTTCTTGGTACTGAACTTAGTAGCGCGCTAAAAGGTAAAGGACGCAAAATAATTCATATTGCCTTTCAGGTTAGTTTCGAAAGAGCAGTCCATCGCACGAACTTGTGCCATTTTTTTTTCACGTCAGCGGTCTGCGCGGGTATCTCATTCCCATTGTGCGACTTCCATAAATACAATGCTTGTCGATAACGGCACAGCCTGCAAGGAGAACACGTGAACGCTGCTTTCAGCTGAGTCGTTCAGGCTCATACGTTTTGCTGTTGGGTACGGATTTCCTATCCGCACGGCACGAGCAATTATTATATACGCGATAGCGTAAGGAGCTCGTTGTGATGCAAACCCGGAGGCGGACGTTGTCCTGCGCAAGTAAAAAAAAAAAAAATCCGGGAATATAGAAAAATCTGAATATGGAAGTAACTCGCTAAAAAAAAAAACAGCCGCCACTGCCAATTCGAACCCTGGCCCTCTGCGTTCCCGGAGCGCACGCAACGCATATAGGCCTACGAAGGGCCGTTGGTTCGAGCGAGTTACGGGGGGCACCGACTGAACGTGTTGTGGTGTGTACGACTTAGTAACTTGTGTTTGGGATGAGTACTGACGTTATTGTACTTACTGAAAAAATAAAACCAAATATAAATTTGCTAATTAGGCATCAAAAATTGCGCACAATGAAAAGGCGGTGTTATGCTACTTCATTGTACTGAAACAATGGTGTACATCTGTATGAGTATGTTTGAGTTTGAGTTTATTGAAAACTTTGACAATACATTGCATCGTTGCTAAAGGTTCCGGGGTAAAAAGGGAGAAGTGATAGCTCTGACTAGGCCTGTGGCACCCTACAGCTGTCGCAACACAAGCAGCAGGGGCAACGGTACAACATTCTTGCGCAATATTGCCGCGAATATTTGCAGTGTTTGTTCGTTTTTCAAATCTGCCGCGACACCACTTTATCGCTTTGTTTGCGGCGCAAGACGCGACTAGATTTATCTCGATTGATCGCAGCCAGGCAAAGCTGATTCTACGTTGTTCCGGAATGTTCTAGTAACTTTGCGCCCATTATCTCGAATGTTCGCTATCAGCTTTAAATTGAGCACGGCCGACAGCGGCGGGCATTCTGTTCGACGACCGCCGAGCACGCTTCTCGCTTCGCCGCCGCCGAGTGATTCAGTCCATTTTGGGTGCAAGTCAGCCCAATAAACAGTTCTTTTAGAAGATCCTTTCGTCCGTATTCATCGCTGCTTCGACTGCCGTCACCACTACGTGACATCTGGTGGAGGTGCTGGGTAGCTTCCATGTTCCGGACGCCCCCGTCAAGTCGTGAACCTAGCCCTAAGCGCTTCACACCCGAGGACGAACCAGCAGTTCAGCGAGCCAGCCGACGTCTCCAGGGAGAGGAGCCTGAGTTTGGGAAACTGCCGGACCGCACCAGACAGCGAAAAGACGCTGCTACCAGCACTGCAACCTTGCCAAAGATGTCGACACCGATCATATTGCAGCAGCCGCGGGTGCCGCCAACTTTCAATGGATCCCTAGGCGAAGACCCTGAAGAATGGTTGGACCGATTTGAGCGCGTGGCGTCATTCAACAAGTGGGATGATGCGGCAAAGATTGGACACGTTTTTTTCTCATTGGATGGCTCCGCACGCACGTGGTACGAAAACTATGAGTCGTCCCTTACGACATGGGAGCTATTCAAGAGAGAACTATTGAAGGTATTCACCAGTGTCGTGAGGAAAGAAAGAGCCGAACGACTCCTCGAGTCCAGGATCCAGCTTCCGAATGAGCCCGTCCGCAGTTACGTCGAGGAGATGAAGCGCCTATTTCGCCGCGCCGATCCCGGGATGACCGAGGAAAAGAAAGTTCAGTTTTTAATGCGCGGCGTGAAAGAACAACTTTTTGCAAGCCTCGTCCGCCAGCCGCCAAAAACAGTCGAGGAGTTTATGCAAGAAGCCTGCACGATTGAGAAGACCCTCGACGTTCGAGCTCGGCAGTACAATCGACCTTCCTCTGCCTGTGCAATCCGTTCGGACACGCCGGCCACCACCAGCGACAGCTTGCGGGAAGTTATTCGCGAAATCGTCCGAGAGGAGCTACGCCGATTACTGCCATCTTCCCCACAGCCACAAGAAGCGACTCTAATGGATGTGGTACGGGAAGAAGTGCAACAGGCACTTGGCACCCCGAAAGCCACAGAACCCCAGGCCATGACCTACGCCGCTGCAGTAAGTACTGCTCAGCCCCAGCGACAACCCCCACGTCCTCCCCGAGATGAGCCAATCGTTCCACAACGCCGCCTCCCAGCCCCCGCCCGCCCAGCCTATGACCGACGCTCAAGCCCCAGGAAGTGCGACGCCTGGAGGACTTCCGACAACCGGCCGTTGTGCTTCCATTGCGGTGAGGCCGGCCATATTCTTCGTCACTGCCCGTACCGACGTATCGGTCTTCGAGGATTTGCCGTTAACGCCCCACGACCACGCTTCGGACAACGTCCGCACGAAATCGACGAGTACCTGCGTCGAGAAGAGTACACGCCGAACCGCTTTTCGCGCTCACCATCGCCGTCAACCTCGCGATTTGCGTCGCCACGCCGCAGCTACGCAGCCGCGGTACGAGGAAGGTCTCCCAGCCCCCGTAGGGGAAACTAAAGGCAGCAACCTCTGGAGGTGAGGTTGCTCACGAGCTAAACGCCGAAGATCCTCCACCGACCACGCCCCATGAAGACGCTGCACCCGCGACGCCGCATGAAGAACCGACACTCGCTGCACCGACGCCGCACACAATGATGACCTCGACCACGACGCAAGCTACCTTGAAATCGACGCCGCCACCCAGAGGAGCTTCGACCACACGCCCAACCCGTGACTCGCATACGCGACGAAGCCGTGACCCGACGCCGAGAGCGACATGCAATGCAAGAGCCAGGACCTCCAACCTAGAAGTGACTATCGACGGCCGGAAAGTTACCGCTCTAGTCGACACAGGAGTTGATTACTCGGTGATGAATGGTACATTCGCTGCGCAGCTCAGAAAAGTCACAACGGCTTGGGACGGCCCACAATTTCGCACCGCTTGGGGCCACCTTATTACGCCATCAGGACGATGCACAGCGCGAGTGACTGTCAAAGGACATACCTATCCTGCGACCTTTGTTGTGCTACCGCAATGCTCCCGCGAAGTGATCTTGGGTATGGATTTCCTTAATGAGCATCAGGCGATCATCGACCTGCGATCCAAGCTGATCACGCTTTCGACGGACGAAGCCATCGCTTCGATGAAAACTCGGGAAAATCACGTTGCCCTAAGTGTCCTGGAGGAAGAAGTGAGCGTCCCACCCCGTTCAAGCGTTATCGTCACCGTAGGCGCCACGAAACCCATAAATACTGAAGCCATCATCGAGGGGAACATGCAGTTGCTACTAGACCGAGGAATCAGCATCGCAAGAGGCATCGCACATTTCCGCAATGGCCAGGCCGAAGTACTGCTGACTAACTTCAGCGAAGAATACCGGCATATTAACAGAGGAACGACGATTGCTTTCTACGACGAAATATCTGACGTACGAGACTCCTTCGCCCTCTCCGACCCCTCCGCAGAAGATCCGCCTGACCAAGAGAACTGGCCCACTTCCGCATCAACCCAGCCCTGCACCGGAACAGACAAGACCAGATCCGCAATCTGCTTCAAAACTACAGTGAGTGCTTTTCGACATCGCCGAAGGTGCGACAGGCGCCAATTGCCAAGCATCGCATTGTAACGGATCAACACGTCCGACCTCTCCGTCAAAGCCCCTACCGTGTGTCTCCGCGAGAACGACAAGCCATCCGGGACCAAGTCGAAGAAATGCTTCGCGACGACGTCATCCAGCCTTCAAACAGCCCATGGGCGGCACCGGTTGTTCTAGTGAGAAAGAAAGACGGCGCACTTTGATTCTGCGTGGATTACCGCCGCTTGAACAACATAACAAAGAAGGACGTCTACCCCCTCCCCCGCATCGACGACACACTGGACCGCCTCTGCAACGCCAAATATTTCTCATCGATGGACCTCAAGAGCGGCTACTGGCAAATTGAGGTCGACGAAAGAGATCGCGAGAAGACAGCATTCATAACTCCGGATGGGCTGTTTGAGTTCAAGGTGATGCCATTTGGTCTCTGTTCCGCACCAGCGACGTTTCAGCGAGTAATGGATACAGTGCTGGCAGGCCTGAAGTGGCAAATTTGTCTGGTATATTTAGATGACGTCATTGTCATTGCCTCAAACTTTGAAGAGCATTTCAAAAGACTTCGAACAGTACTAGACGCAATCAAGTCGTCTGGCCTAACCTTGAAAGCAGAGAAATGCCACTTTGCCTACGAAGAGCTGCTGTTTCTAGGCCACATCGTTAGCAAGGAAGGAGTACGCCCAGACCCGCAGAAAACAGCTGCTATTGAACAGTTTCAACCACCGGCCGATAAGAAAGCAGTGCGCAGATTTCTCGGACTATGCGCATATTACCGACGATTTGTGAAAAACTTTTCGCGCATCGCCGAGCCCCTGACCCAACTGACGAAGGCAGACGTGCCGTTTAAATGGGAAGCGCCGCAAACAGAAGCCTTCAAGGAACTTCAGCGTCGTTTACAGTCCCCACCGATCCTTGCACATTTTGATGAAAACGCCGATACTGAAGTTCATACCGACGCAAGCAGCGTGGGACTAGGCGCCGTTCTCGTTCAAAAAAGTGACGGGCTGGAGAAGGTCATCGCATACGCTAGCCGTTCCTTTTCCAAGGCCGAGGCTAACTATTCGACCACTGAGAAGGAGTGCCTTGCCATCATCTGGGCTACGTCGAAATTCCGCCCCTACCTCTACGGACGGCCGTTCAAGGTGGTCAGCGACCACCACGCGCTCTGCTGGCTTGCCAATTTGAAGGATCCCTCTGGCCGACTCGCTCGATGGAGTCTGCGTCTCCAGGAGTTTGACGTCACTGTCGTTTACAAGTCCGGATGCAAGCACACTGACGCCGATTGCCTCTCACGAGCCCCTGTAGATGCACCGCCGCTGGACGAAGATGAAGACGCCTTCCTGGGACCCATCAGCGCAAGCTCTTTTGCTCAGCAGCAACGCTCGGACCCCAACCTAAAAGGCCTCATCGAGTACCTGGAAGGCAAGGTTTCTTCACCCCCCGCTTCATTCAAGCGAGGACTGTCTTCTTTCTGTGTGCAGAATGAGGTCCTTGTGAAGAAGAACTTTACAGCGAACAAAACAGCCTACCTCCTTGTTGTACCTGCTTGTCTCCGCGAAGAAGTTCTACAGGCTTCACACGACGAGCCGACAGCAGGACATCTCGGGTTTACTCGCACCCTCCGCCGCATTCAAGACAAGTATTACTGGCCCCGACTGTCTGCCGATGTCGCACACTATGTGAAAACATGCCGGGATTGTCAGCGACGAAAGACTCCTCCCACACGACCAGCAGGATTTCTGAACCCCATTGAACCTCCCTCAAGGCCTTTTCAGCAGATTGGCATGGACTTGCTTGGCCCTTTTCCAACGTCAACATCAGGAAATAAGTGGATCATCATAGCGACCGACTACCTGACCCGTTACGCCGAGGCGAAAGCCCTACCGAACGGAACAGCAGCAGAAGTGGCCAAATTTTTCGTGGAGTGCATTCTTCTTCGACACGGCGCCCCCGATGTGCTCATCACGGACAGAGGAACAGCATTTACTGCGGAACTCACGCAAGCCATCCTGCGCTACAGCCAAACCAGCCACCGGAGGACAACTGCATACCATCCGCAGACCAACGGACTGACCGAGCGCCTGAACAAAACCATCGCCGATATGCTCGCTATGTATGTCGATGCCGAACATAAAACCTGGGATGTCATCCTGCCTTACGTCGTCTTCGCCAACACCGCAGTGCAGGAGACCACCCAGATGACGCCTTTTAGGCTCGTCCATGGCAGGGAGGCCACGACCACGCTAGACGTCATGCCGCCCAACGTTACAGAAGAAGAGAACGTCGACGTTGCCGCCTTCCTTCAACGCGCAGAAGAAGCTCGAAGGCTTGCCCGATTACGGATCAAAGATCAGCAGCGGTCCGACGTCAGACGCTACAACCTACGAAGACGCAACGCGGAATACAAGCCAGGAGACCAAGTCTGGGGTTGGACGCCCATTCGCCGCCGTGGATTGAGTGAAAAGCTTTTGCGCCGCTATTTCGGCCCGTACAAGGTTCTTCGTCGGCTGGGTGAACTGGATTATGAAGTCGTCCCTGACGCAATGACTGCATCCCAGCGACGCTGCGTACGACCAGAAGTAGTCCATGTAGTCCGTCTGAAGCCGTATTATGCGCGCTAAAGGCCGCTGCATTTCCATGCTCTATTTTCGCAATTTACGTTTTTTCTCTTACTAGTCGCATTATTTGTTTTAAATTTGTCAAATAATAGCGTGCAAAATCTTTTGATAAAAATTAATCTGTTTTCTCTGCAAATGTACCTAGAGAGTAACCAAGCGAAATGGCTTGTAATCAGTACTCCTTTCAAACCGCAAAGAAAAGAGTACATTAGAGGTACCTAAACATCGGGATGTAGAAATCAATGATAAATACCTGGTCCCCAGCAAAACAAGTGAAACCATTGCTGTCAGTGAATCGCATGTATTTTATCGGATACTAAATCGAAGCCCTCCAGGAGAAAATTCTCACAACTGTCATTTTTAAGGCGAAAGCCGTTAATGGCTCACGCTCGCGGCGACGACCGTGTCCATCCGTCCGTCCGTCCGTGAGGCTTTGTTTAGTGAGAACTAATAAATATAGAAGAAAAGGAATGGTTGCTTCAGATAGAAGAGGAAAAATAATGCTAGAAACAGATGTTAATGACTGTAGAGCAATTAGGTAATTAATTATAGGCAAAAATGACGAAATTGCATCGAAAGAGCGCGGACGTCGATAAAGCCGCGGTAACGGTGGGACGTCACATCCATCGAAAGTCGTTATAGTATATCGAAATAACTCGAGAACTAATAAAGATAGGAAAAAAAGAAGAATTGCATCAGATATAGGAGGAAAAAATGAACCCAGAAGCCAAGTTTGATGACTGTAGAGTGATTAGTTGTAGACAAAATGTAAAACAATTGCGTCGAAAATACGGTGTGACGTCACATCAATCTTAAGTCGTCACAGCACAGTGAAAAACACACAGAATGGACGAAGGAAACCGCCGGATTTAATAAATAGTAATTAACAACCGTTAGCAATTAGTAATTAAATAATTAGCAGTTAATGATACTTCCTAGAGGCAGCAGCACTAGCAGCCAAAGTTGCACGGACAGGCTTTCGCCTCATGCAGTTTAGATCGTCAAAGTGCACCCCGAATTTGTAGAGTTTTAGGATCTGCGCACGACACTGTAATGCTTTATTGGTGGTTGTGTGACTATGGGTCGTCCTGCCACACTACCGAAGCATATGTGATGAGAAAGGCGCAAACTTGACTGTACCAATGCTTGAAGAGCAGCGTACAGAGTTATGCACTTCAAGGAACTAGCGTGGCTTCTTGTGGGCGATGTCTTATGTTGGCGGCTTTTGGTTGATATAAAATGCTAGTTTTTTAAAACCATAACGTGGTATTGGCTCCCAATCTTCAGAAATGAAGGGGAAAGATGATTTGGGAACGCGGAGAACCTGAATCTGAACATTTGGATGAGTACGAAGCGAAACCTATGTGATATATTCCGAAATAATCTTCCGAATGGCATCAAGAAGAAAAAACTATAAACATGCTAATGCTCCAGGCGGGATTCCAACTAACGGCCGCAAAAACAGACCAGCTTCGTTTCCTGATGCCTCAGAGCATTCGACCATCGCAGCAGCTAAGGCGCTGGGTGTTCTAACAGATTGTTTCACAAGCTCCGTGTTCTACCTCATCGCCCTTGGCTTCATAATACTCGACACCAGTAGCGCTTCCGCCAAAGTTCTGCATTTCAACCGACTGATCAGAGAGGTAGGAAGACTCGCCTGTGTCTCAAAGAGACCAAATTTACGTAGCCGCACACCACAGAGAAAAGTCGGCGAAAACGACCAAACGCGTCGCCCAAGCCGAAGAAAAGCAGGAAAACGCAACGGTGCGTCAAGGGGGAAATCAGGGAGGGACGCTGAACTCAGTGTCCACCACCGGTAATAGGATCTAATGAACGCTGCGCAGCATAGAGTCCCGTAGGCGCCGAAGGATGCCGAGCGCACTCGTCCGCTGGAAGAGAAGCGGCTGTGCTCGCCAGGTCGCCTTTAAGTCTGACGTACTGCTTACGGAAAAAAAAGAAAAAAAAAGGTGAGCGTGGTGGCAACTGTTAACCCCTCGTCTCAAATGGAACGTTTCTATCTTCCTTTCATCCATCCATCTAGTCGCAGAAAGGAGGAGGGAGGCCATGTGCGCTGTTCAGCTTCAAAGGCGAGGGCACATCCAGCAGCAAGCCCTTCCCTAATACACTTATGCGCCTACCCTCATCCATGAGCTGTCGTAAAATATGCTAAACCTTTTCTGCAATGCTTTCCTGATTTACCGGTAGTCTCGACGCCGAGATGGTAAAGAAGTATTTTTTTTTTGGCATTTGAAATACCTGTGCAGCCGATAAGTTGCGAAAGTCTCACGTGACCGGCAACTAACTGTCATATTTCTGCAAGCACAAAAGCGCCCAGCCTGCAACTTCCTTCACGTAGCATTTTTTGAACTTGTCAGTGTACTGAAGGTAGCATTGATTTGTGTGTCGGCCGTATATTCGATTATGTAAGGATTTCAAACTCAATAGCTCCTACTAGAAAAGAAAAATAAGCCGTACATGTCGTTTTCTGAGGACCCCATATTCTAAGAAGGTGCCACCAGTCCTTGATCTTCTTGCTGATCTCCCCGCTTCTAGGCTTAATAGATTGAGGCCGCTACTGCGATCCTCTTCCACGCGCCGCCAGTGCACACGCGCTGATTGGTCCCGACATGGCAGGTGTGACCGCAGCTGGTCGGAACCTGCAGCCATCTGGCGGCCTCAGTGCAATATGCACCTGCGCAACGGCTCCCCGTCTGTAAGCGGAAAGCAGTCTGCAATTCCCTCCATCATCTATTTTACCACCCATCGGATGTAAGATGGGTCTGAAGCTAACGATCAATGAAACCAAGGAGCATATGTGTCTTTTTTAATTTGTAGTTTTTATCAGTAGGAGATTAATAAAAGCAGAAGAAAACACAACCACATGCCACCGGTGAATTCGAACTCATGACCTCCAAATTTTGCGTCCGGTGCTCTACCAAATGAGTTATGCCGACGGCTGTCCAAGCTTCTGTTTTCGGGGCTATTTATGCGTAGTGTAAACAAACCTTGAGAGTCTTCTCCAGCGCCACCCTCGCCCATAGCAGCGGACGTAGTACGTCCCGTATTACCACGAGCCCCACGTAGGAACTTGAGCTGTGCCAGAACCCTCTTATGCTACTATGGCATCAAGACTGCGAGGTTCGAGGCCCTCGATAAACAGTTCAGCAGACAAGGCAATGTACTCCTTTCCATTTCCATTTGTGCTGAATACGATGGGACTGGTGCGCCAGCGGGATGCTGTCTGCTGCTTCCGCTTCTTTTTGATTGCTTCAGAAAAAGTGAGAACTTCGGCGCATTTGTGAGACGGAAATGTGCGAGTGATTACGGAGTCGGATACGGCTATGAACTATAAACTAATTGTTATCACGGCGCAGAAGACAATCGAATGTTCGCAATTTTGAAATGCGCCTAAAAGTTTTGGCCCTTATTTGGGCGCTCGTAAGTGATGCGGGCACGGGCATAAAAGGTGAATTTTGTTGCTTTCCTAGTGCAGAGGTATATTGGTTCTACGGTATTTCAGACACTGTACATACTTAAGCAGCAATGGGGGCTAGTTGGTGTTGGCTCATGACGGAGAGAACGCTACTGCGCTAAGAAGACAAGACAAACCACTTAAAGGCAGGGCATTCGCAGAACATGGATGACATGCAGGACATGCACATGAGAGTCGCGCTAAGAATGCAAACATTCTTCAGAGTATTCACATCCGGAATGCTGACATTCTTGCAGGAGCCTGCAGAAAACCAAGAGAAAAATATCATAAGATTTGACAAGTGCAGCTAGGGTCACCCATATGACTAACCAAATTGTGATATCGGCAACACGACTTTGAAATCAAGCGAAACGCCTAATTCTTTCAATGCGAAAGCACTACCTCGGAACGTCAAAGCGGCTCAGAGAGTTTGTGTGAAGCTTGGCCTTGGCGGTGACCTTGGCTCAACCATAGATAAATACATCAATTAAGTAAAAATTCTCAGGGCACTTAAGGCTGCTTACCTGGAGGAATGGGAACGCGTAGAACTTTCTAGAACGCGAGTGTTTTCCGCGACGCCAGTATGCGATGCATTTTTCTATAAATCTTATTACTTATTTCTGTTGGTTACTTTATTTTCATTTATTTTATATTGTTCTTGTTTTTTTGTTTCATTTTTACTTTATTTTAATTTTGACGTCTAGGTGCTCTGTAGACGTCCGTGGCTGTTTTGAAATCCAGGTGCTATGTTGACGTCCGTGGTTATTGTGTCGTCGATGTGTAAGTAATTAACTAATGCGCTTTCCACGTCCCAATCAACCACCCCTCACTATTATCGAGCTAGTATCGTTGCCAGATATGCCGATGACCCAGTAAAGCAAAACCTCAAACCAAGCAGGCTAAACCCGTGCTCTCGCACATCTACGCGGTCCAACTACTACGTCAAAAATTGGAGGCTTATCAAGGTTAAGCCCAGTGGATGCGAAGCACGTTAAGCAGCTGCCGCATACACGCCCGGCGCAAAGACGCTGGCGCGGTTGCGGGCACAGAGACTGACGCGACGGCGGGCGCGCGCCGCTTCATCACTGGCGTGACGTCACATATCACGTGATGCAATGATGGTGGCGCCGCCGCCGCGTCGCGCGCGACGGCGCGAACCGAAGCGTGGAGGCCTCCGCCGGGCGACGTCCGACGGCGCGATATGAGGCCCCATCTGCAGCCGGTGTGACGTCATCACGTGACGTCACATCATGTGATCTCACTTCAGGGTCAATGGTGGCCACCGCCGGGAGGCGACCGACGGCGCGATATGAGGCCCCATCTGCAGCCGGTGTGACGTCATCGCGTGACCTACTTGAAGGTCACTTGAAGGTCAATGGTGGCCACCGCCGGGAGGCGACCGACGGCGCGATATGAGGCCCCATCTGCAGCCGGTGTGACGTCATGACGTGACGTCATGTCACGTGACCCCACTTCAGGGTCAATGGTGGCCACCGCCGGGCGTCGCGCGAAGGCCCGAAACCTACGTTAATATGCTTCGCATAAAACCCCAGCCCACTTTTTCCTAATAAGACTGGCAAGGAGCAATCGAGTAAATCCCTAAAGGGGCCATGGCATGATCGTTCTTCATACGGCAGTTTTGTGCTTCAGTAAGTAATACAAGAGCTTATGATTCAGTTTCCGAAATTTGGCTGCCCTGGACGCGCTCTATATTCCAAAAAATGCGATTGAATTGAGAACGGGAACTCCACCCACCGCAGTGACCACCATATTGAATGCTCTCGTGACGTCACCAGGGCACACACGGAGCAACATCGTCTGCTCTCGTTGCTGCAATGTGCGCAGCGAGGTCCCTTGTCCCCTGTACTTCCGCGAGCAATCGAAGCAGCAGTCGTCCCCCATATATGAGTGACTGGTACCGCAAAAGCGATAATAACAGTAACGCAGTTATTCTTCGGTATAGGTATAGGGTGCGGTTACACTAGGCCGGTGGGACGGCGATCGGCGGTCGGTTAGCTGGTCGGTGTGGAAATGCCATCGCTGACGCACTGGTCTGTCAAGCTAGACCAACGACGACGCCAGCACGACCAACGACCCCATTTCGCAGTAGTGTAATGAGTGAACTTGTGGGAACTGGTAGAGTGTGGTGGGGGACTAGTTGATACGCCATTCTAAAAACTTAAGAATTTTAAAACTTATGGTACCTTATGCTAGCCACGGCGACATACGCAATCTGCGTGCACCAGCGAAGATGTGCTTTCATTCGGTGCCTGCGAATAGTGCCTATTGGCGAGGCAATTGAGCGACACGGGCAGAAAACGCCGCACGACGGTGCCGCTCGTCGCTCGACGCCGTCGCCTGGGCTTGTGCGGCCGAGCGAAAGCTTCACGCCCGGTGTATAGACGGCCCGAAAAAGTGCGTTTGTGTACCTTATCCTTATCGAAAAAAGTGGCTGCATTTCATATCTTCACACTTCCTTACTAATCATCGGGGAGCTCCTGGCAGATGCTTGAATTTCGGCCGACGGTGGACCGCGGGCCCCTTTCGTGACGAGGCCTAGCTCGTACGCAGGATTCGTGTGTGCGATTTAGGCGATCGCGGAGAGCGAATTCGCCAGTTTTAGCGCCTGAAAATAGCTGTTGAGCGTAGTTTTGACTACAGTGCCCTCTAAGCGACGACTGCCTACATTGCAGGGCGCGAGTACAATGAGAGGAAGTGCCGTCATCTGACCCGGTCTGCACGGCATGTGTTGAAGGCACCCTTCAGCAGCCGTCGACGTCGACTCATTTAAGTAACGTCCGAACGTATTTTTAGCTAAAGTGCTTTAAAATCAAATACTCATGAAGGAAGAAGATACAACTAGCGGGAAGCGCCGGTCCTACGCGAAGCTTTTCTCAATCAGGCGATATAGCATCAGCGGCGCTTATTGCAGTGTTATCATAGTGAGTAAATGAGTAAAACTACAATTTGTGAGCAATACTACGTAATATTTAAGATAAGGAGAGCCCACCTTGCGTTTTATGCCAATGAAACGAGCAGTACTGTTTGCGCACAGCTATGTAAACAAGCCCAGCGCGGGGCTGCAGTTGTCGTGATCGTTGCATTTCTAGGCGACAATGCGCACGCACATTAAACGCTAAATGATGTACTATTATTTTCAAGCCCTTATTTAGACGGCGGCGACTATTCATCTGTGCGGGCAGGTAAAGCATTCGAGTCACGTAGGGTTTTGCAAGCGGCTTGGTTCCTGCAAAAGGGTTCTACGTACGAGGTGAAGGGAATGTATTTTCGACTTACAAATGGGCCCATGCAGGGGGGAAGTCGTCTCATTCGTCACTTTTATCTGCTCCTTTCGTGCCTCAAGGTTACTCTAGTTCCCCTTGTGAAAATTTGGGTTTGATTATCGAGCCGATGAATAGCGGACAGGAAATCGGAAGCCAGCTACAAAACCCCGCGGCTTTCACGGCGCAGATCGGCGAAGGCATGCACGGCACGTGCCGCTTATCACATACGGGAGCACTTGACTGCTCAAAAGAAATCACACTCATAACATAAAAATAACATGTTTCTGAGCGTAAATAATAAAGCAGGGGTCCGTCGATCTCTGCTTCCTCAACAATCAGAAAACGGGGTGCCACGAGCAGGTCCGCTTTCTTAAGAATCACTCAGGTCGCGCACTAAGCTGACAGCTTCCGAAAAGAAAACATTGAAAATGCATTTCATTTCGATAAGCTAAAAAAAAAGAAAACTTTTCGAGCGACCGCCGTCTGCGGTGTGCATGCAAGCACGTCAACTGCGCGCAGCAGACGACGCGGGGCGGGTATGCCGCTCTGACGTCAGAGATCAGAGGCTGCCAGACCAGCAAGCAGTCAGCAGAAGAAACGGAAAAAATTTGTTTTAAAAATATTTACCGCATATAATGAACTAAAACTAGGGGGAATTTTTATTTAAAGGGTTGAGAATTAAATGCGATAAGCAGGGTATGCGTTAAAATTGGCTGTCATGGTCCATTTAAGTAGTTTCCTAAGTTTTTCCAATGATAGAGGGTTGTTTCCTCAGTACTGAATACCGAATGTTGGCTCGCACGGAGATAATGTTTGCCATCATTACGGCACGGCTGTAGAGCTTCCTTAGGAAAGTTGCACGGCTTAGGTCAGCTGCGAAGGAAAAGCTTCCACATCCAAAAACTTTTGCGTACAAAAAAACTCGACGAAATTCATGAAACACATGATGAAACATGCGGCGACCCATCTTCCGTGTCACTTAGCGAGCGACTGAGTGACGGTGCTCTGATGCGCCAGAACTACGAGCGCTGAAGGGAAAGTGATTTGGGTTGACGGGGTGTAACGTCGCATAGCCCGTAGTGGAGGGCTCAGGATAATTTCTAACAAGCCGGGTTCTTGACCATGAACTGAGTTCACACAGTACACGAGCATTCGTCGAAATCCGGACTCCATCGGTATCGACCCCTTGTTTTTTCGGTCAGCAGCCGAGCACCGTAACCATTCAGCCACAGCAGGGCTCGGACTAACTCGCTAAAAGCTCAGTTGGCAGCTGCTGTGGCGCGCGTTTAGTAAATGTTCCCGACAACGACTACGTGAAACTGGCCCGGCGATCCACTAACCCACAGTGTTGCAAAATTGGTGGAGAAGCTTTAAGCCAAAGCCGAAAAACCATTGTGCTGCTCTTAGATAGAGATGAATCATAATTGTCATCGTTCTCGAATACGGTTCGAGCTCCGTGTAATCAATTTTTTACGCTATATTCAACCCTCCGTATCTTCAATATCTCATTCATTTAATCTTTCTCATATCTGATCCCTCTTGATTATGGCCTACATTTTATTCGCATTAATTCCTTACTCTTTCACCTTCCCGAGTGTACGAAGCTTGCACTACGGGGCTCAGTTTTTACTGCTGCACAACGCCCGTAAAAGCTAGTAATATCCGAACTAAGCAGGACGGGGCCTGAAAAGAAGAACTCGCGGATGCAGAAAGTAAGTACACGAAGAACGGTGGCAAAATGAAAGTAAAACTTGAGAAAAAGATCAACACCTGCCTGTATGAAATGACGAAGAATCCGCGGGCTATATTAACGCACGCTAACTTAAAAGGACGAACAGAGCGCAGAGTTACAAAAAAAAGAGAGTCATATTTGAGACTAAAATAATAAACAGTAGGAAATGTTCAGAATAACCACAAAATGAGAGATGTGCTTACCGCTTGCGCCGGCAGCCAATACGCTTGGAACGGAGCCCAAGCCAAAGCACACGAAAACTGCTAAGGCCCTCATGTTTTGAAATGTGCTCAAGAAAGGAGTGGAAAACGCTTTCTCGAAGGTGGCAGTCCGAATGGGAGATGAAATGTTGTGATCACTAGTATTTAAGCTACACGGTGTGCCTGGGGCTGCACTGGGCTGGTCAAATGGACCCATAATTTTTTCACGTGCAGATAAAAAGAACGCGCTGTTCCTTGCCGTCGATGTGACTGATCTTTACTTCCTTTTGCTTTGAACATAACCTGAAGTTTTTCGTTAAGTTTCAGAACTCACGTGGGCTTGTCTCTTACATTCTGCTGTTTCTCATTTTAGTTTGGATCAGAGCACTGTCCTAGCGACATCTCTTAAATCATGCACGTGGAAAGGCGAAACACAAGAAACACTATTTCAAGCCTTTCGCTTATGGTTGTTTCACTCGTATCTCTACATTTCCTGCTTTCTAACGGCTCAATACGAGACTGTTATAGCTAGTCCGCTCGTAAGCCCTTTTTGTTCAGGCGCTTCCGGTGGACACTTGTTTTGTCTCTGCGGCCTTTTCACGGCAGTTTAGAAAGTAGTTTGGACCAGCCATGGATTTTTATTGTGGCCAACGACTTTGTAAAGTTAAGCTGGGTCACTGCGCTGACGCGTACTAAGTCGTTTCCGTTTATGAGTTCTATGTCAGGCTGCACTTATGTCATTAATCAGCGTTAGTTACGTCTGCTAATATAAAAAAACGACTAAGCCTGCCTAGACGTGGGCCTTGGGCTTCAAAAAATAAAATTACTTCAAAGGATCGCTCCAGTGTCCTCACTAAATTTCGGGACCCTTGGGAAATTTGGGAATGGTTTAATGATGTTTATTTTTCCATCAAAACGATGGAGGGGAAGTGGGTAAAAGCTGCAAGACAGCTTGACAGGAGCCCACGGTTCACTCTACAAGGCGATACAAAGGCACACGTGAAACACACTCAATGCAAATGTATTTTTTATAGCTGGACAAAACGGTGAAAAAAAAAGCTGTTTACAAATCATGACAAAGTGGCGTAGCTCGCGAACCGTAGTCCAAAGTAAATCAAGACCATTATCGTTTAGCTCATTAAGGAAAGTAGGCAGGAAGTGGGACAGTTTTTCCATGTAATAATGGGCACGAAGAGTGACACTGCTAAGATTTTGCGCCAAATGGTAGTATTGTTCTACATCTTGACAGCACCAGAACAACACTTGACACTTTAGCGTAAAAAGCGCAAACGGAATCGACATGGATATCCCAGGGAATATTCTGCGAAAAAATGACCCCAAGAATTTTAGTACTGGTAACTATTTCAATTTTTGTGCTGCCGTACATAAAATCTGCGCTTAGATCAATGTGTTTGGATTTTGGTCTGGAAAGTATGGCCTTAGTTTTTTTATTATTCACTCCTAACTGGTTCGCATTAGACCATTACCGGAGGATTTCAAGAGCATAGTTTGCTATGCTGCTAAGGTACACACAGTCTGAGAAAGAAAAAAAAAAGATGATGGCCTAACTCTGCTAGGCCAGGATACACGTAGCGTAAGCGCGGCGACATCTGGTTCGGAAGAGTTAGTATATGAAAGGCGCCCATTCACTCATCATCATCATCATCATCATCATCATCATCATCATCCTTACTGCACCCACTGCAGGGCAAAGGCCTCTCCCATGTCTCTCCAATTAACCCTGTCCTTTGCCAGCTGCATCCACCCTTTGCCTGCAAACTTCTTAATCTCATCCACCCACCTAACCTTCTGCCGCCCCCTGCTACGCTTACTTTCTCTTGCAATGCTCCCCGTTACCAGTAAGGACCAGCGGCCATCTTCCCTTCACAGTACATGCCCTGCCGAAGCCCATTTCTTCCTCTTGATTTCGACTAGGATGTCATTAACACGCGTTTGTTCCCTCATCTACCCGGCACGCTTCCGGTCTCTTAACGTTACACCTATATTTCTTTCCATAGTTCGCTGTGCTGTCCTTAACTTAAGCTGAACCCCCCCCCCCCCCCCCCCTTTTTTTTTGTTGTAAAGCGAAATTTATTGCCCCAGTGCATCAATAATAGGTGAAGGTGGGATGAATGATGTAGTAGAGATTAAATGAATGGAAAAAGGTTAGCTGATTTGATGAAGTCCAGTAGAGAACGATGGTACAGTCCCTGCGTCCAGGCAATGTATGAAGCATGGTTGCTTGGTGAAAGACCTGTTACCATCAGGTGCCGGATTCTTGAAGGCTTGAGAGCTGGGCAGTCCCACAGCTGAACCCTTTTCGTTAGCCTCCATGTTTCTGCCCCGTAGGTGAGTACCGGTAGGATACAGCGGTTGTACACTTTTCTCTTGAGGGATATTGGTAGCCTGCTATTCATGATCTGAGAGAACCTGCCATATGCGCTCCTCCCCATTCGGCTACTTCGCCTACTTTAACTATCTTATCCATACTGCTAATGACATTGCCCTCCTTGTCTCGTAACGCATATATGTGGTTTTGCCTATGCCTAGTTTCCTCGCCACCGCTTTTAGGCTACCTTCGTTATTTAGAACATGCTCGATTCTCTCCATATTAAACTTCCTCATGTCGGATACCTTGCGCGTATATATTTTGCGCCTTTATTCACGGTTAACCATCGAGCCGGAGTGGTAGCGTCTTTGCCTCAAATGCCGAAGGCCGTGGTTCGATTCCCAGCTTCTACACAGAGCTTTTTTATTCACCATTCGCCACTGCTCCCCGCGCATGCGTAGCACGGCTCTCCAGGATGCACGCCAAACTGGTTAACCTCGTCCAGCGTAGCCTACGCTATAAAAATATGCAAGCATCATCGGCGTATAGTATTGCCGCGAATTTTAAGTCTGTTCATTTTTCCAATCTGCCGCCACGCTGCTTTATCGCGTTGCTTGCGATGCAAGACGCGACAGATTTATCTCGATTGATCGCATCCAGGTAGAGCTGATTCTACGTTGTTCCAGGACGTTCCAGTAACTTTGACGCTTTATCTCGATAGTTTGCTATCAGCTTTAAATTGAGCACGGTCAACAGCGGCGGGCATTTTGTTCGACGACCGCCGAGCACGCTTGTTGCTACGCCGCCGCCGAGTGATTCAGTCCATTGTGGGCGCGAGTCAGCCCCAATAAAGGGTTTTGCTTATACACCATTTTCGCAGCCTTTCGGCTCTCCGGACTGCAGTCACCACTTCGTGACATCTGGTGGAGGTGCGGGGTGGCCTTCCAGGACGCCCCATTCAAGTCGTGACACCAGCCCTCTGCGCATCGCACCGGAAGACAAGCCAGCAGTTAACCCAGCCAGCAGATCCCTTCAGGGAAAGAAGCCTGAGTTCTGAACTCTGCCCTACCGCACCCGACAACAATAAGACGCTGCTATGAGCACCACAACCACGCCAAAGATGACGATACCGACCATACTGCAAGAGCCGCGGGTGCCGCGAACTTTAAATGGATCTCTAGGCGAAGACCACGAAGAATGGTTGGACCAATTTTATTGCGTGGCATCATTTAACAGTTGGGAGGATGCAGCAAAAATTGGAAGCGTATTTTTCTCACTGGATTGCTCAGCACGGACGTGGTACGAAAACCACGAGTCGCCCCTAACAACATGGGAACTATTCAAGAAGGAACTTTTGAAGGTATTCGCCAGTGTCGTGAAGAAAGAAAGAGCCGAACGACTTCTCGAGTCCAGGATCCGGCTTCCGAACGAGCCTGTCCGCGGTTACGTTGAAGAGACGTAGCGCCACTTTCGCCGCGCCGACCCCAAGATGACCGAGGAAAAGAAAGTCCAGTTTTTAATGCGCGGCGTAAAAGAACAACTCTTTGGCAGCCTCGTCCGCCAGCCACAAAAAACAGTCGACGAATTCATGCAAGAAGCCTGCACAATCGAGAAGACTCTCGACGTCTGGGCTCTGGAGTACAACCGCCATTCCTATGTCTGTGAAATCCGTCATGACGACCACCACCAGCGACAGCTGCGCCGATTACTGCCATTCTCCCCACAGCCGCAAGCAGCGACTCTCATGGACGTGGTACGGGAAGAAGTGCAACAGGAACTTGGCACCCCCGACGGCCACAGAACCCCAGGCCGTGACCTAAGCTGCTGCAGTACGCACTCCTCAGCCCCAACGAGAACGTCTACGTCCTCTCCGACATCATCAACTTGTTCCCGAACGCCGCTTTCCAGCCCCCCGCCCTACCAGCTTATGAGCGACGCTCCAGCCCCAGGAAATGCGACGCCTGGAGGACTTCCGACAACCGGCCGTTGTGCATCCATTGCGCTGAGGCCGGCCATATTCTTCGTCACTGCCCGTACCGACGTATCGGTCTTCGAGGATTTGGCATTGACGCCCCCACGACCACGCTTCGACCAACGTCCGCAGGAAATCGACGAGTACCTGCGTCGAGAGCAGTACACGCCGAACCGCCTTTCGCGCTCACCATCGCCGTCAACCTCGCCCTTTGCGTCGCCACGCTGCAGCTACGCAGCCACGGTACGAAGAAGGTCTCCCAGCCCTGGTAGGGGAAACTAAAGACAGCAACCTCTGGAGGTGAGGTTGCTCACGAGCGAAACGCCGAAGATCCTTCACCGACCACGCCCCGAGAAGACGCTGCACCCGGTACGCCGCATGAAGAAGCTACACTCGCTGCACCGACGCCGCACAATATGACACTCCCGTCCCCGACTTGAACTGCCTTCAAAACGACGCCGCTAGAAGAGCTTCAACGGCACGCCTCACCCACGACTCGCATACGCGACGAAGCGAGACCCGACGCCGATGGCGACATGCAATGCAAGGGCCAGAACCTCCGGCTTAGAAGTGACTATCGACGGCCGGAAAGATACCACTCTTATCGACACATGAGCCGATTAATCGTTGATGAATGGAACATTCGCTGCGCAGCTGAGGAAAGACACGACCGCTTGGGACGGTCGACAAATTCGCACCGCAGGAGGCCACTTCACTACGCCATCTGGACGATGCACAGTGCGAGTGACTATCAAATGGCATACACATACCTATCCTGCGACCTTCGTTGTGCTACGGCAATGTTCCGGCAAAGTGATCTTGGCCATAGATTTCTTTAGTGACCATCAGGCGATCATCGACCTGCGATCCAAGCTGATCACGCTTTTGACGGACGAGGCCATTCCTTTGATGAGAACTTTCCAAATAAGGCGTCCCTGAGAGCCCTGCAGGAAGAAGTGAGCGTCCCACCCCGTTCAAGTGCTATCGTGATCGTAGGCGCCATGAAAGCCATTAACGCTGAAGTCATCATCGAGGGGAACATGCAGTTGCTTCTAGACCGAGGAATCAGTATCGCAAGAGGCATCGCACATTGCCGCAATGGAAAGGCCGAAGTTCTGCTGGCTGACTTCAGCAAAGGATACCGGCACATTAACAGAGGAACGCCAATTGCTTTCTTCGACGAAATATGCGACGTACCAGACTCGTTCACTCTCTCCGACCCCTTCGCAGAAGATTCGCCTGACCAAGAGAACTCGCCCACTTTCGACATCAACCCAGCCCGGCCCGGAACAGACAAGACCAGATCCGCAATCTGCTTCGAAGCTACAGCGAGTGTTTTCGTCATCGCCGAAGGTCCGACAAACGCCAGTTGACAAGCATCGCATTTTAAGTGATTAGCACGCCGGACCTCTCCGTCAAAGCCCCCACCGTGTGTCGCCGTGAGAACTACAAGCTATTTGGGACCAAGTGGAAGAAATTCTTCGCGACGACGTCATCCAGCCTTCAAACAGCCAATGGGCGGCACCGGTTGTTCTAGTGTGAAAGAAAGACGGCGTACTTCGATTCTGCGTGGATTACCGCCGCTTGAACAACATAACAAAGAAGGACGTCTACCCCCTCCCCCGCATCGACGACACACTGGACCGCCTCTGCAACGCCAAAAATTTCTCATCGATGGACCTCAAGAGCGGCTACTGGCAAATTGAGGTCGACGAAAGAGATCGCGAGAAGACAGCATTCATAACTCCGGATGGGCTGTTTGAGTTCAAGGTGATGCCATTTGGTCTCTATTCCGCACCAGCGACGTTTCAGCGAGTAATGGATACAGTGCTGGCAGGCCTGAAGTGGCAGATTTGTCTGGTATATTTAGATGACGTCGTTGTCTTCGCCTCGAACTTTGAAGAGCACCTCAAAAAACTTCGAACAGTACTAGACGCAATCAAGTCGTCTGGCCTAACCTTGAAACAGAGAAATGCCACTTTGCCTACGAAGAGCTGCTGTTTCTAGGCCACATCGTTAGCAAGGAAGGAATACGCCCAGACCCGCAGAAAACAGCTGCTATTGAACAGCTTCAACCGCCGGCCGATAAGAAAGCAGTGCGCAGATTTCTCGGACTATGCGCATATTACCGACGATTTGTGAAAAACTTTTCGCGCATCGCCGAGCCCCTGACCCAACTGACGAAGGCAGACGTGCCGTTTAAATGGGAAGCGCCGCAAGCAGAAGCCTTCAAGGAATTTCAGCGTCGTTTACAGTCCCCACCGATCCTTGCGCATTTTGATGAAAACGCCGATACTGAAGTTCATACCGACGCAAGCAGCGTGGGACTAGGCGCCGTTCTCGTTCAAAAAAGTGACGGGCTGGAGAAGGCCATCGCATACGCTAGCCGTTCCCTTTCCAAGGCCGAGGCTAACTATTCGACCACTGAGAAGGAGTGCCTTGCCATCATCTGGGCTACGTCGAAATTCCGCCCCTACCTCTACGGACGGCCGTTCAAGGTGGTCAGCGACCACCACGCGCTCTGCTGGCTTGCCAATTTGAAGGATCCCTCTGGCCGACTCGCTCGATGGAGTCTGCGTCTCCAGGAGTTTGACGTCACCGTCGTTTACAAGTCCGGACGCAAGCACACTGACGCCGATTGCCTCTCACGAGCCCCTGTAGATGCACCGCCGCTGGACGACGATGAGGACGCCTTCCTGGGACCCATCAGCGCAAGCTCTTTTGCTCAGCAGCAACGCTCGGACCCCAACCTAAAAGGCCTCATCGAGTACCTGGAAGGCAAGGTTTCTTTACCCCCCGCTTCATTCAAGCGAGGACTGTCTTCTTTCTGTGTGCAGAATGAGGTCCTTGTGAAGAAGAACTTTACAGCGAACAAAACAGCCTACCTCCTTGTTGTACCTACTTGTCTCCGCGAAGAAGTTCTACAGGCTTCACACGACGAGCCGACAGCTGGACATATCGGGTTTACTCGCACCCTCCGCCGCATTCAAGACAAGTATTACTGGCCCCGACTGTCGGCCGATGTCGCACACTATGTGAAAACATGCCGAGATTTCCAGCGACGAAAGACTCCTCCCACACGACCAGCAGGATTTCTGAACCCCATTGAACCTCCCTCAAGACCCTTTCAGCAGATCGGCATGGACTTGCTTGGCCCTTTTCCAACGTCAACATCTGGAAATAAATGGATCATCATAGCGACCGACTACCTGACCCGCTACGCCGAGGCGAAAGCCCTACCGAACGGAACAGCAGCAGAAGTGGCCAAATTTTTCGTGGAGTGCATTCTTCTTCGACACGGCGCCCCCGATGTGCTCATCACGGACAGAGGAACAGCGTTCACGGCGGAACTGACCCAAGCCATCCTGCTTTACAGCCAAACCAGCCACCGGAGTATAACTGCATACCATGCGCATACCAACGGAATGACCGAGCGCCTGAATAAAACCATCGCCGATATGCTCGCCATGTATGCCGATGCCGAACAGCAAACCTGGGATGTCATCCTTCCTTACGTCGTCTTCGCCTACAACACCGCAGTGCAGGAGACCACCCAGATGACGCCTTTTAGGCTCGTCCCTGGCAGGGAGGCCACGACCACGCTAGACGCCATGCTGCCCAACGTTACAGAAGGAGAAAACGTCAACGTTGCCGCCTACATTCAACGCGCAGAGGAAGCTCGATGGCTTTCCCGATTACGGATCAAAGATCAGCAGCGGTCCGACGCCAGACGCTACAACCTACGAAGACGCAACGCGGAATACATGCCAGGAGACCAAGTCTGGGGTTGGACGCCCATTCGCCGCCGTGGATTGAGTGGAAAGCTTTTGCGCCGCTCTTTCGGCCCTACAAGTTTCTTCGTCGGCTAGGTGAACTTGATTATGAAGTCATTCCTGGCGCAATGACGGCATCCCAGCGACGCCGCGTACGACCAGAAGTTGTCCATGTCGTCCGTCAGAAGCCCTGCGCGCTAAAGGACGCTGCATTTCCATACTCTGTTTATTGTCGCACGATTCGTTTTATTTTTTGCTAGTCTCATTTCTTTTAATGCATCGGGTCGATGCTTCTTAAGTGGGGAGTAATGCCGCGAATATGTGCAGTGTTTTCATACTTCAAACATGACGCCACGCTGCTTTTTCGATTTGTTTGCAATGCAAGACGCTAGCAGATTTATCTTGATTGATCGCGTCCAGGCAGAACTGATTCTACGTTGTTCCAGAATGTTCTAGTAACTTTGCGCGCTTCATCTCGAAAGTTCGCAATCAGCTTTAAATTGAGCACTGTCGACAGCGGTAAGCATTCTGTTCGAGGACCGCCGAGCGCGCTTGTTAATCGCTTCGCCGCCGCCGCCGAGTGATTCAGTCCAGATTGGGCGCAAGTCAGCCCAAATAAAGAGTTTTGTTTACACATCATTTCTGCAGCATTTGTGCTCTCCGGACAGCAGTCACCACTTCGTGACAATATCACGTCTAGCCACGTGTGTGCAGATTTTGTGTCGAAGAATTCTCGGCCGAAACATTCTTGAGGGCAAGCCATTTATGAACACAATTTTAGCATATACCATATTTGCGCGCATAATTTGCGCCCTCGCATAATTTGCGCACCCTTAATTTATCACCCAGGTTTAAAAAAAAAATTTACTCGCATATTTTACGCACCGCGCTGCACTAGACCACCATCATGCACGCGGGCTCTACCCTATGGCTCTACCCAGTAGCATTCGGTGATTCCGCGTGTTTGTTCGGAAGGCTTTTTGAATCTTTTGTGCACTGGACGTTCATGGGGGTGTCTGGGGCCGCTGCTAGAATCGCGGTGGCACCAGCGGCATCACCACTCGGAACGGCCAGCAGCGCTTCCGCGGAGGATCGGCAGCTGATAGAAGAGTCAACATCGCTGTTTGTTTGGCTGATGCATGATGATGACTCGACTGCCGGCTACGCTTTTCTTGGTGGCTCTGACGGCTTGTATTTGGTTGTTCGGTCGTGTCTTGCGATGGGAGATCGCAACTATACAGCAAGTTTCAAACTGCTTGTCGGTGCCTTATCACGGCGCGGAGCTGCGAAGCCAGCGAGAATATCCATGTGCGCACAAGTTTGCCCATAGACGACAATCGTTGTGTCCGCAAACTTGTGCGCACGTGGCTATTCTCGCTGGCATTTCAGCTCCGCGCCGCGAAAAGGCGCCGACAAGCAGTTTGGTCGACGCTCGCGCAGTACTGTTAAAGAATTGTGTGGTATGATAATTGATTTATTGATTCGCGGTTGCTTTCCCGGATGAAGTTGCGAAAGCAAACTTACGGAATCCGGAACTACCGAACAAGCTCGGCCGGAAGCAATGAAGCTGTTTTACCGTCTTATTAGGTTCGTGCATGCACCTTCATGCAATCCCGCAAGGAGGGGAGGGTGCGCGGCATTTCATTTAGAGTGAACTTTTTTTTTTTGGGGGGGGGGGGGGGCGGCTAGCGTAGGGTGCGGGTCCGGGTGCTCACGTATACGCGGTAACATACACTATACCTATATTGCGCGTTATGACCTTTTTGTTTGGAGTTTTTTAAGTCGCACTCGCGAAATCCCCACGTAATTTGCGCACCCCCTTCTTAGAGCCCTAATTTCTGAATAAAAAGTGCTAAAATTATGCGCGTAAAATACGGTAATGTAAGACTTTACTATAACAATCAATGTTTCTGCAGATCACCGGATGGAAGCGTTGAATTTCTTTCTATTAATATTTTTGCTATGACCAAAAGCGCTCCCCATGGGTTTTCTACGGGTCTGAACTGTTAAACGGGACGAATGAACGCATTTTAAAAGAAATGCTTTGGTGCATATCAGATGTATGGACCATATTGCCAGAAGAGTATCTTGCAATTTTTCATTTTTAGAAATCTTTGTTCGAGTGTGTTGGACGTGATTTAAAGGGACGTAGCCACATTTATGTGTATAAAATTTAGAAAACACTTGAACTCCACTTAAGGATATGCCGCGAATTGTGACTCAGTTAATGCCCACATATAGGAAATTGGCTTTTCTCACCTTTACATTCATAGGTTCCTGGGAGTCATCACACCACCGGTGGGTCTCGTGAGACCCAAGTTGGTCTCCCCGAGCAACCTCTCGGGATAAATCATTGATATATCAGCCGCCTGCCACGGTGATCAGTATACTTACAATCCGGTGGGTAGGTTGTGATGACGCCATATGGTCACGTGACCTAGGTGGCTGTGAGGGGAAGACTGCAGGCTAGATTTTCACAAGTTACACGGAAGAAGTGGACCAGGGGGCAGGTGGTAAAAAAAACTGTAATGTAATCTTTAAGAGGAAAGGAGTCACGAACACATGAGCAGGAAAGCAAACAAAGACAACACTCGCGGAAGACAAAGGAGAGTTTGAGGGGGGAAAAACGAAACGTTCACTCAGCGTTCGATGTTCGGCCAAATACTCAGCGTTTGACGTGTCGGCTTGGTAGTAGGTTCGTCGGGCGAGGAGGTGTGGCGGGGCGTCGGCGCAGTCTATGGGCTTCGGTCGATGCCCTGATGGAACACAGGCGCGGCCCCCAGGTCAGATAGCCCGGGCAAGCAGCGGTGCAGACAGAGGCGGCCCGTGCTAGGAGGCTGCCGAACAGGAAGGGAACAGCTGCACCTGGGCCTGGCGGCTCAGGCCCTCGACGACGGCTGTCCAGGTCTGGTAGCCCGGACGTCTGTGGCTGAGGCCCAAGCCTGGAAATTCGGGCTACCAGCAGATCTCCAACACGTCCGTCGCCGACCGCGTTCCACCTGTTCTCCCTCGCACGCGCTCTTCGCCACCTTCCACTTCCTCTTTTTCTTCTCCCCACGCGGCCTCGTGCGCCTTCTGTCGCCGCAGTGTGGCGCTAGCTGCTCACAGTGGCCCACGTAGATTGCGTCTGCGGCGGAAGGCCCTATTTTTCGCTTTGACACCGAAAGCGCCAACTCCGAATTTTCTTTGTAACGGGTACTTAAGCGCTATCGCGTTAGAAGGCAACCACTGGGCAAACCCTGCGGAATTCATGATGTGGCACTGGGCACATGCTTTTCTCGTCGGCCAGCACAGCCAGCGGATACATCCTGCACTTAGCTTGGAGCCATTTTTGACTGTGGCCATAAGACATCGAGGCTTCTGTAACCTTCCCTTGCATGCAGTGACATCGTAAAAGTTACAGTCTACGCCTATGACATCACGATTTGCTTGCTGGATGAGAGCCTGGCTCAAAGTTTGTATTTTCAACAACATTGCAATATGTGGTGCAGCTCTAAATTATGCAAAAAGCAAGTAAATGGTAACTGCAGGCAAATGCGTGCTTGAGCTGTGCGATCCCCATCGCGCCGTGCTGAAAAAGCTTGATCCTTAGCACAAAGTGTGGGCCACACGTAGTGGCAAACTGTTTGTAAAACTCATTACTCAGTGAGGTGCGCACTGATGTCGAGAGGACCACCGCATTTGACTTGTCCTTCCTGTAGCGCTGATGTCTTGCATACACGGGTGTCACAAAAATCAGCGCATATTAGAAAGGGCGCAGCGCGTAAGCAATAGCGCCCGCGCGCTGTAAAATAAAACAAAAAAAAGAGCGTGGAAGGACCCCCGGAGATTTCGTAGCTTTCCGTGTGCGGCTGCAGCGCTGTGTGTTGTGTCTCCTCTTCTTTGTCCCGTCTGTCGCGCTGTTATGGATCATCGTCAGCACCAACTCGCCCAACAACTGGTATTGTCAAACTGGGGCGCGATTACGGATCAGTCTCAATCGAAATTGTCTCAAAAAGTATATCATTTGCCTCTCTCCTATTGGTCGGCGGCCATTTTGATTTTTTTCGTCACTGACTGACGTCGTAAATGGCGCAGAAGTGGTGACGTTGACCATCTAATTATGCGGGCAGATTGAGACGATTTTTTGAGACTGGAAAAAGTAGTATCAACACGTTTGAGACAGAAAATGGCGGCTGTTTACATCGTCGTATACGCGGGTGACCGCGCGAGCAACGGTGTCGGAGAGTGCATGAAGACGACTTTGACGCGCGGGAGAGTTATTTCGAGGAGACTGCGCAGCGTCTGTGCGACGAACTCGCCGTTGAACTGGGAAGTGCGCGGGTGAGTGCGCTGTCAGTGGAGCGGCAGGTGCTGTGCGCGCTGCGCTTCTTCGCCTCCGGTGGGTTTCAAGGCGCCGTTGGAAATGAAGAAAACGTCGGCGCAGCCCAACCGACTGTGAACAAGCCTTTGCGGCGGGCAGCGGAGACCAATGTCAACGTTGGGTAACAGAAGGGGGGTGTTTGCTTTCCGAGGAGACCCGAGGAGAAGGCGGCGGCGAAGGAGGGCGTCCTTTGCCTAAACGTTCACCGCGGCAGCATCTCCGGCGTCGTCGGGTGTGTCGATTGGGCACTCATCACTATCAAGGAGTCTGGGGGCAGTGCTGCGAACGAGCCGCAAGCGGTTCTACGCTGCGGACGTAATAGTGAGTATACCTCGGCCACTGTTTTTGACCGCATGAGTTCAAGTGCTACAAGTGCATGAGCTACAAGTGCGGGCCTCGGCAGCGAGAGTGAGTACGGGCTGTGCTTGTTTTTTCTCAGATCTATGGCGCGAACATGTGCATCCTGGCCGTGGACTCGCGCTGACCCGGATCCTTCCGCGACGCGTTTGTCTGGCGGCATTCCGAGGCGGAGGAAGGCCTGCTGGACGACGGTGATTTTTTTTCTGGGTAAGCAGTAAAATAGCCGTGTCACCCGTCGGGCGAACTCAGTCACATCTATTGAACTCCAGCACTATGCATTTGGCCGGATCTGCTAAAGCTACAAGAATCAGTCTGGACAGTTACACAAATGCAGACACTTTACAGTATGATACAATGTATTGCCACCCTTTCCTTTTGTTAAATATAATTGCAGCAGAAACACAGGACACATATTACATTGTTGAAATGCATAGCCTTTCCTGTTGAAGAAACCAAAGCAAAATGCACCTGACAGCGCTTGTGTTTTGTAGGCAATCATAGCGCATCATTTATATGAATGTGGTGGTAAAAGACTGACCTTACAGTAGTGCTCACTTATACATCTAAATCCTGCATGTATGTATGCTCTTGAATGTCATATTCAGCAAAGCCTGGATGTGGGCTACTTGGCGTGAGTCTTCTACTGTATAGCAGAGTGTCCTGTAATGCTGTTGAGATCACTGAGAAAGGACATGCTTAGCCGCATCATTTTTTGTTATGCAGGAGACTATGTCTACCCACTGGAGCCATGGCTGCCTGCACCAGTTGCACGACATTACAGACCTGACTCAGCAGAAGGCCTGTACAACACGCCACATGCTTTCACACAATTTGTGGCTGAGCGCTGTATTGGTGTGCCGAAGAGCTGCTTCCGTTGCTTTCAAGGGCACCGGATGCACCAGTGCCAGTGGAAGTGGACAGTGCGCATCATCACCGCACGTGCTGCACTTCACAGCCTCTGTTTGGATGTGCCCATATCAGCAGAGGGTGCAGGCGACACTGCCTCTGACCCAGATAACAACGGGCCACCTCTAAATGGTGGCTGCCTCGTACAGACAGGATCCCTCCTCACCTGCCTCCTGAGAAGAGCATGCGGTGCTGTACTTTTGGCCTCTCTAGGACGACCCGTCTCCAGAGGAAGGCGTACAGAGGGATGGTGCAGCGGCAGTTGCGATGGAAAATCTAGCGTCCAGAGACGACTCACCATGCTGGCATAGAGAGTCATATCAGGCACTCTTCCCCTGTTGCCACTGTCATTTCCTTGTGTCATTGCACAACACACATCTGCAAGTGTGTGAGCAATTGTGTGATGTGGTTGTGCCCTTGGCCAACCTGTGTGCAGCGAGAAGCCAGCAGTGACAAGTGCCCCCCACCGGCTGCCACTTTTTTTTCAGTGTGTTTGCTAGTATATCTTCCAGTCCCTCAGCAGCGTGTTGCAGTCTCTTCCTGAAGACGGAAAAGGTGTTGAAGCAGCTCGCCCAATTTCTGAAAAGCATCATTTTGAACTCTCTTTTGTCATTGCTTATGTCAGCCCACCTGCCCCTTCTCTGCTGTCTCCTTCCAGCTTGGTGGAGTGCCTGTGGTCATTACCTGTGTGACGAACATGCATGAACCAAACGTGTAGTGCTGGAATAAGGCATGAAATATTTGTGATGCTTGTTGGAATCAAAAAGCTGTTTTGTATTGCATCATACATTCAGTAAGCGCGTTTATTTTTTTAGGCACAGCATTTGACACGAGCATTTCTATTGCAGAAAAGGTAGTGTACATACAAGCATACTTTACCTTAATGTACAATTACCGTATGGTATTTCTGAGTGCAGTTAAGAAAAAAAATCTGAAAAATTGAGTTAAAAGTGCATGTTTTCTTTCATACAGAGGCTACCTGTACAATAAATATGGCATAGTACAGTGTACATGATGCATTTTCCGGACTACAAAACATTTTGGCACATATAAGTAGTGTAAATACCAAAGCTAAGCTTTTAGCGTAATGGTGTGTGGCTAGGGGTTTCGCTCTGTGCTAAAAGCTGTACCTACTGCAAGGAAACCGCTGTACAACAATGCATAATAAAGATTGTAAGGTGCAGTGGCTACAATGACTGCTGAATGACTAGAACATCTTCACTGATAGCCAAAGATGTGTAACAGACACATCATCAAGGAGATGGTGTGTGATTAGAGGTTAGTTTACAATCACAAATCATGCAACACCGTTACTGGAAATGCTCTACAGCTCTAAGAATATACAGGCAGCTCCATTGTGGGAAATTTTGAGCACTCGGTTATTGCCCCATAACTGACACCTAGCTTGGTTTGCGTAACACAGGGCTATGAAGTCTTGTCCATGATGACACGAGACGGTGACAATGCCGAATGGCCGGACAAGCTCCTTGTGCTATCATATAATATGTGTGATAAGAGCAACTGCTTTCAAGCTACTTTTCGCCTAGGTATTTAATGTCCTAGTCATTTTCAACTGGCTGTTCCCTTTCAAACTGGAGTGGCCTGTATACAGGGTGTCTCAGATATGATGGACCATAATTTAAAAAAAAAAAAAAAACAAGTGGTCTTCCGACCTGAAAGGAAGTGCATGTTAGAAGCTATGCAAAGTATTTAAAGCCCTTCAAACACTGCCCTCACCAAACCCAGTTATACCAACATCACTCCGCCTGCTGAGCAAAATACAATATTACACATCACTGCCCTGTCCTACCTACCTCACTGCCCTGGATCATATGCAATTCAAGCGCTGTGTACCAGCAAACATGAACAAACTTGCTCAACTTTCTGCCCAGTTGCAATTAGCCTCTATACAAGCAAACTCCTTCTTTCCTGGTTGACCCTGGATCTACTACATGATCAGTAAATAACGTTAATGGAACAAGCTCGTTCTCTCCTCGGTGACAATAGCAAAGTTATCAAGTCAAGTGCTTCCTTTCTCTCTAAACAAAGTGGAGCATAAACATCACAATTTCTGCATCTTGCACAGGAAAAAAAAAACTACGGCAACAACTGAACATATACCGAACGGAGCTACAAAAATACAAACGGAACATCAAGTGCTTAGCCCGATGTGGGCGGCAACACTTGGTTACGAGGCAGAAGAGTGCTGCCACAGAGGCAGGCCGTGTCGGCTCTGATTTCCCGCACCGAGATTGCAAGCTATCAGCAGCTGCACCTGTCTGTCGGCAGTTGCTTCTATGTGATGATTCATGGTTTTCTGGTATTTTCTAAAGAAAATAAACAGAACCACACGTCACTCGGTGATCGATAGGCGCCGACCGAGAACACAGACTAAAGTTGTCTTCGTCGATTTTCGAGCCGAGCGCTCCTTGTAAGTGATCTGCGCAGGCCCGTAGCATTCACTGCCTTCAATCAGATTTTTCTGCGCACTTAAGACATCCGCAAAGTACCTTGATTTTAGACGACACGCGAAAAAACAGGAACTAGCCATGGAATCAGCTGTTTTCTTGCAGGCCGCCATGTTCACGTTATGCCACTGCCAGCGCGCCCTCATGGCAAGAGAAGTTAACCTGCAGCAAATTTAATTGCAAAACTGAGAATGCTTCTAATTTTCCCTCGTGTTGCTGAGATTGCAACACAGTTTACTATCAAAATAAAACATTGCTTGTTTTCTTCATTGCGTTTTTGTTCATTTTCAGACTAACATGTTCACGCTATACCGCTGACAGCACACCTTCGCGGCAAAAAAAGTGACTGAACAGCAAACTTAATTGCAAAAATGAATACACTGGTTCTTTTGCTTGGTGCTGTTGGGTTTGAAATTCAGTTACTTAGCAAAATAAAACATTACTCGTTTTTATTCACTGCGTTTTTACTGCAAAACATTAGTCTACGGTCCCTTGTCGTGCGATTAGTGGTTTCGGGGCGGAGCCCACCGCCTCCTTGCTCCGCATTGGCCGATTCGGCGGTCGGCATTTCTCGGTGTCGTCATTTTGACGTCACTGTCTCAATATTGAGACAGTTTTTTGAGACTGATCCGTAATCGCGCCCCTGGTATTGTTTCCACTCAGCTCGCCGGCGCGGCGCCAAAGTAAACATAGCCACGCGAGGCGTCGATTTCTCTAGAATGTCCGAGTAGTTTCTACTCATTGTCGATGGAAAGGGGGGGTAACCTTGTCCGCGCTAAAGTGATACCCTCTCCCCTTCGCTCTTGTGCCGATGACTTGGCGGCGCGAGAATGACCCAGATTTTTCTGGAAGGCGGTTTCCGTGCTCGACCAATGGGGTCGCGCGCCCGGCGCGAGAAAGAGGAGCTTGTACAGTTGATACTGCGTGTATGTGCGCGCTTGCCTTGGCGCGAATAACAGACGCGGTCTGCGCCTATAAATGAGGGGCTTCAACCGCTGTCGGTTAGCCCGAGCCGCCGTTTAAGCTCCCGAGAAGCGTGCCCGCGGAACTCCCGGAAGAACAGCACTCGCCCAGCCACGGACCAGCGAGGCAACGTGTGTCCGCCTGCGGATCGGCCCCGTCGTGCTCCTCAGGTCGTCGGACTGTCGCAGTGCCCTGTGAACAAATTGTATCTTGTTTGATTGTCTCTCTCTGTGTTAGTGCACTTTAGGTGCAAAGATTCTGCTGAATTGTAATGTCTCTCGATTGTCTCACGAGTTGCATTGTATTTGTAAATCACTTGGTATTTGCTCGTACGAGTGATTGTGAAATCCCCTGTATCGTCGCTTAGCTGTATAAACTGTTTTGTTTTGTGAACCTTTGGCTTCTACCCATTCTCTGGCTTGCGACCGGCGAAAGCTGGGCAACAAACGACTAACCCCCTTGCCAATTGGTAGCTGATCTTCGGCTGAGCTTGCCACGCCGAGTCGAGGGCGTCTCCTTTATGACCGAGACCGCTACCCCCACACGCTCTAAGGGTGTCTGGAAGCGCACGCATAACTGCGCGAAGTGGTGAGAACAGCGTTTAGTGGCGACATTTTGTATATAGAACATATCTGACGGCCCCATCATATTCGCGTCTCGCGTTATCTATATTCTGCCTAGAACATTTTTCTGGGGTGGGCGCACAAAGCTAGTGTACCGCGCAGCACTCGTGTTGCCACGCTCAAGAGGAATGTTCGGCTTCTCTTCCATGTTTCCCTGCTGCCGGCTGCTAGCATCCAGGCATCATATCCGGTTGGCGCCCAAGCAAAAATTGCCAACTACCGATGGTCGGTCGGCCGATCATCGGTCTTGATTTGGTAGCAAAAACACTATTGACACACCCGAAAGGCTATTTACCTACCTAAATAGCCTACGTGACTTCTGGTGGAGGTGCTGGGACCACCTTTAGTGTACCAGATGCCCCCTACAGGCCAGGAATGAAGCCCAGGACGCACATTAACTGTTGACATACTAATTCACTAGGCTTTTCGCCGACTTAAAGGCCTGCACCCCGAATTCGGACCTCTCCTTGACCCCAAGTTAACAAGAAGCGTCGGCGTTGCCACAATCAATACTCCACCATCAACAGCGCCAGTTCTGCTTCACCATCCCCGGGACCCATTTCGTTTGCACGGCTTTACACAAAAAGATGCCGAGGACTGGCTGGAGCAGTTCGACCGAGTGGCCGTTTTCAATGCGTGGGACGCTGACACTAAGCTGCTCCATGTCTATTTAGCGCTCGAAAACTCTGCGTGGACATGGTTTGAGAATCGAGAATCCGGCCTCCGAACATGACACACATTAAAAGCGGACTTACTGCGCACCTTTACTAGCACATTTCGCAAGGATAAAGGCGAAACAGTTCGTCAGAACCGTATCCAGCAACCAAACGAGAGTGCGACCGTGTATGTTGAAGGGATGGAACGACTTTTCCGTCGCGCGGACCCGAGCACGTCGGAAGATAAGAAAGTGCGTTTCTTGATGAGGGGTGTCAAGGAGCAGCTGTTCGCTGGCCTAGTGCGAACTCCTCCGGCAACCGTAGGCGACTTCGTCAGTCAAGTGGCGACAATAGAAAAGTCCCTTGACAAGCGAGCCCGGCAGTACGAGCGCACAACTGTATTAATGATCGCCGCCAGTGCTTCGGGAACTGCAACCCCTTCCGCTGATTCGCTGCGCAAGCTGATCCGGGCCATAGTGAGGGAAGAAGTTGCGGTGCGCAGCCACAGGTCGCTACGTTTTTTGATGTACAGTCCTGACCATAATAGTACGGAGCACGCTTCGGCGATCAAACTTTTCTGACGCTTTACCAAGCGTTCCATCTCTTTCGTTCCATAAAGTGTTGACCTGATTTGAATAAACAATGACATAATTTTCTGTGCAGTATATTTTTCTGTTACTTTTTCTTATCATTTCTTGTGTAGGCTTCATTTCCTCATTTTCTTTTCTAATGATTTTTGCGTATGTATGTTGCACGCTGCACTGCAATGTAGGGGCCGAGGGGCATGTCAAGAAACAATGTCTGGCTTTTTTCCCTCGATCCTCACCACGTATACATTGGAAAATGAAATCGAATTGAATTCAATTGAATATCAAGAACTACTTAATAAATATATGAGCACGTGCGGCTCGTGCGCTCGCGTATGAATTTAAGAAACAATCATGTGTTCTCCACGGAGCGCGTGAGAAAATATAAAAATCCGAAGCGTGCTGTGTAGTATTATGGCCACTCCTGTACGTGAAGAAGCGCAGCAAGCACTGGGCGTCTCGCCACTCGTCCCAGCCACTCCGCCTCCCTTGACCTTATGTTATGCCGCCTTCGCAAGCCGTTATCTGCCATCGCTAACCACGAGCTACAAGCCTCCCCCCCCCCCCCCGCCTTTCCTGTTTCACCTGCCAGGCCGAACGTCGAGCAGCGCGCGGGTCGTCTACTGGCTGCCGTCTCGCGAACCGCAGACTGCGTGTCCTTACCTTGTGCTAGCATTGTGGCGAAGCTGGGCGCATCTGTAGCTGCTGCCTGAACAAAGAAATGGTTCTCCGACGATACCCTTTCGATGCACGCCTTCCACTGCCTGGTCAGAAGCAGCGGGAGATCCCGGATTACATTGCGCAAGCCGATACCGGCTCCAGCCTCTTCTCCCCATCGCCTCGCTTATACAGCTCGCCTGAGCAGCGGAACCAATCCCAAAGTCCCCGTAACAGAAACAAGACGCAGCAGCCTCTCGAGGTGCGGCGGCTCTACTACGCAAACTCAAAGATCCTCCAATGTCTCAAGACACTTCTCCGCTCCTGCCGCACATCATGGAACTCCAGATGACTCAGCAACCGGTCGACCAGACGCCACGGCGACTCGACGATCCTTGCTGTCACCCCGGTGCCAATCACGGACGCAGCGGCACCGCTTCTGCGCACAAAAGCCGCGACCGAACACTTCGACACTGTCGAAACACGACGCCCCCCACTGTGGACTTCCAGATTTCAGTCGACGGAACCAACGTTACCGCCCTTCTAGATACTGGCGCCGACTATTCCGCGCATAGTGGGCAGTTTGCCGTGGCACTCAAGAAGGTGACTGCCAGTTGGGGTGGCCCGCAGATACGTACCCCCGGAGGCCATTTGATTCAGCCTACAGGAATGTGCTCGTCGCGAGTCACAGTGCAAGGGAAACCTTCCTGGAAACGTTTGTTGTGCTACCTCAGTGCTCCCGTGATGTCATCCTCGATATGGACTTCCTAGCGGGACACGGCGCAATCATCGACCTGCAGGCGAAGTCTGTCAAGTTTTCGACTGAGTATGCCTTCCGAACCAACAGCGCGCTGCCAGCTGCATTACACATTCTTGACGAGCACGTGAGTGTGCCGCCAGGTTATATTGTCATGTTGACCGTCGGTACACTGAAACTCCAAGCAACAGAAGGTGTCGTCGAGAGCAAGCGGGTTTTGCTTCTGGAAGGAGGCATTGCTTTTGCCTGGACAGTTGTTCGCGCCGATGGGAAGGTTGAAGTCTTGCTTACCAACTTCAGCAATGAACATCAGCACCTGAATAAGGGGATAACTGCGGCGTACCTTGAAGCCATCCCAGAAACAAAGTGCGCGCATAGTTTAACCAGCGCGCCGCCAACTGCATTCGACACCCCTGCTGACCAGAACTACGACGTGAATCCGGACCGGCCTCACCACCCTCCAGAAGAACTCCGGACCCTGCTCAACCACTACCGTAGCTCCTTTTCGTCGTGGGCACGCGTCGGACGCACACATCTTGCAAAGCACCGCATAATTACAGATGACACTGTCCGTCTCCTTCGTCAGTCACCGCATCGCGCTTCCTCTAAGGAACGAACCGCTATCAGGGCTCAAGTTCATGAAATGCTGGATACCGGCGTCAACCGCCCAATTCAGAGCCCATGGGAAGCCACCGTGGTCTTTAAAGAAAAAAATATGGGACATTGCGGTTTCGCATCAACTACCATTGCTTGAACAACATAACAAAAAAAGATATTTATCCTCTGCATAGGATCGACGACGCCCTGGGTCGCCTCTGCGACGCGAAGTATTCTCTTCCATATACCTGAAGTTGGAGTACTGGAAAATCGAGGTCGACGACAGAACTGCGAGAAGGCGGCTTTCATAACACTAGACGGCTTATACGAGTTTCAGGTCAGGCGTTTTGGTCTTTGCTCCGCAACAGCCGGTTTTCGAAATTCTCATGGGCACCGTTATTGCGAATCTGAAGTGGCACTCTTGTTATGTGTACCTGGGTGTCGTGGTTGTCTTTGCCCCGAATTTCATAGAGCGCCTTTGTCGCCTTGACGCGGTCCTGCAGGCTATAAAGTCGTCTGCCCTTACATTTAAAGCCGAAAAATATCATTTTGCTTACGAGGAGCTGAAGTTGCAGGCCATTTAGTTAAACGGGATGGCGTCGTTTCGTAGCCATAGAAAATCGTTGCCATTGCGAATTTCCCGGTGCCGCGTGCCCTGAAAGAAGTTCTCCGCTTCGTCGGCTTATGTGCATATTACCGCCGGCTAGTCAAAAACTTCGCGAGAATTGCCGCACTCCTTACCCGCTTGACCAAGGCTGATGTGCCATTCACCTGGGGCAACCCGCCGGAGCAGGCTTTTCAGGAACTCCGACGTCACCTTCATACACCGCCCGTTCTGGCACATTTGGACGAAAATGCCGACACAGCGGCACACACCGATGCGAACAATGTTGGTTTGGGTGCTATTCTGGTTCAGACGCAGAAGGAACAACAACGTGTGATCGCCTACGCAAGTCGGGCTTTGTCCAAGATGGAGGCCAACTACTCTGACACAGAAAATGAATGCCTCGCCATCGAATGGACAACTTCGAAGTTCCGCGCGTACCTCTACGGGACCCCTTTCAATGTCGTGGCCGACCATCACGCGCTTTGCTGGCTAGCCGGCCTTCGCGATCCCTCAGCTCGTCTCGCAAGATGGAGCCTAGGCTTCAAGTACGGCGGTAAACATTTAGACGCCGTCTACCTTTCCAGCACTCCCGTGCACCCCGCTCCGGAAGCGCCTGTTGACGACGCCTTTGCGAACGCCCTCAGTCCCACCGACTTTGCTGACGAACAGCGCACTGACCCGTGTATCCGAGCCGTACATGACTTCCTTTAAGCTGCACGCTCCACGCTTCCTAAGGCCTTCAGATGCGCTTTGTCTTTTCTCTGCTTCCGCGACGGCGTTCTTGTTACGAAGAACTTTGCCCCGAACAGTCGCCAGTACTGACTTGTCGTGCCATCAAGCCTACACGAAGAAATTTTGCACGCCTGTCACAACCAACCCTCTTCTGGCCACCTCGGAGTCACTCGAACCCTCACCAGAATTCAGGAAAGGTACTAATGGCCTGGTCTATCCGCCGCCGTGCCGCATTATGTACGAACTTGCCTGAACTGCCGGCGATGCAGAGTTCCCCCTCTCAAGCCTGCTGGTATTCTCAGCCCCATTCTAGCCCCATCCTGATCATTTCAACAAGTTGGTATGGACTTGCATGGACGGTTCCTTACGTCAAGCCCCGGAAACAGCGTAATCACAGTGGCAACTGACTACCTGACGCGCTATGCGGAAACGGGAGCTCTCCACAGTGGCACTGCCATTGAGAGCGCCAAATTCTTCGTTCATCAAATTGTCTTGAGGCATGGCGCACCACAGGTTCTGATTTCAGACCGAGGGCCTGCCTTCTCCGCTGAGCTAAAGAAGCACATTCTTGTTCTGAGCCGCACTCAGCACAGCCGCACGAACACCTACCACACCCAGACAAACGGACTGACGGAACGTCTCAACAAGACACTTGCTGACATGCTGTCGATATACGGGGGCGTAGAGCATAGAACAAGGGACGACGTCTTACCTTATGCCACGTTCGCGTATAATACCGCCGTCCAGGACACCACCGATATGACACCATTCTCTCTCAACACCGTCGTAAGAGAAGTAAAGAGTCTGGGAAGGCATACAACTTAAGGTGCAGATACCATCGGTTTGAATCCCTTCCTAGCTTTAAACTTCCTGGCTTTCAAGCTGGCTTCCAACTTCACTAGCATATCTAAAGAGGAGACCGTAGACTCTTCTATTTCGAGCTTTGGGGGCCTGGTGATTCTTTTCTTGTCTTCTAATCGTCTGCTGCAAAGCGGCTGAGGAGGAGGAGGAAAATTATTTATTAAGAGCATAAATACTTCGTGGGTTCAGTAGGAGAACCAATTGGTCGTCATCGTAATCTGGCCCCTCTCAACCAGCAATTTCTGGTCGAGGGGACTGTGGCTAGGAATGGTTGCCTCCCAGCGCTCATGTGTCGGATCGGGATTGCTGTCCAAGTCTGGGTTTTCTTACCATTCCGAAACAGTGTGAAAGTGTGCGCCAACTGCTCCACAGAAGGAGCAGGACGAATCGTAGGTGTCCGAATAACATTTAATCATGAACTAGGGATTGGGCAAAGTATTAGTATTAGTCGCCTGATTATGTGCTCTTCAAATTTACTAATTGTTTTCTGAGAAAGGACATTTCCTTCTTATGATCTTATAGTACTTCGTAATTTCTACGTAGCTTAGAAAGGGTAAGGAGTCGTTAACTGTGTCATTGAGTGGCTGCGTTCCAGATGCTCACAGGAGAAGAGCTCGAGCAGCTGTGTTGGCCACCTCATTGCCCGTCATAGAAAGGTGCCATGGCGTCCAGATGATCTGGATGTTGGAAGGATTAGACGTTTACAAAATTTCCCAACATGGTGCGTCAACGCGACCTTTGAGGTAATTGCCTGAAGCTGCTTGTGATTCGGACATAACTGTTGCCTCACTGTTCTTTGGTATCGCTAGTGCGATAGCTGCTTCTTCAGCCGATGTGGTATAAACCGCTTGGATAACGCTCCTTGTAATAATATCCCCCCGAGGTGAAACTGCTGCAATTGCCGCGACCCCGTTAACGGGTCCAGCCGCATCGACGTAGATCGTGTTCTTGCTTCCATCCCAGCGCTTTGAGAGGTGTCTAGCTCTGGCTAGTATGCCTCCACTGCTGTATTCCTCATCCATGAGCTTTGGTACGAGGTGAGTCATGATGTGTGATCTCATCTGCATGGGCATGTCGATCTGGTCGGCGACTTCGCGGGATTGACAGATTCTCAGTTTTTGTAATATATTCCTGCCAGGCTTAGATGTTTAAACCCTGACAATTTGATTTATACAGTGGGCCTCTATTAGTTCGTCGATGGTGTTATGGATCCCCAGCTGTAGTAAGCGCTCAGTGGATGTGCATAAAGGGAGTCCCAGCGCCGTCTGAACAGCCTTTCGAATAACATCCAGTTCGTTGGTCGCTCTCCTTTTTGCTAAGGCGTAAGTACGGTGTGGCGTATGTTACCTTAGAGAGAATGAAAGCCTGAACTAATCTTACAGCCTCCTTCTCTCTTAGCCCATTTCTTCTTTTGATTACCGGTCATAGAATTCTAAACACTTGCTCGGAATAGGTTTGAAGCGGTCTAATTATAGTGGTGTTATTGTTGCCGCTGGGTATGATGGCTCCTAGATCTCTTTCTTGATCGTAATGCTCATACCCTGGACCGCTTAAGGAGAGAGGGAGTAGATGGCAAAGGTGTTTTGTTCTGTTGCTTGGCACGGTCGATAACGAGTTACTCGGATTTATAGAGAGAGCACGTTAAACCTTGCCTCGTCGCATGCTGACAAACGACATTCGCTGCTTCCTGAAGACGGTCATGAGTTTCCCCTTCATCATCGCTGCAACACCAGATCGTAATATCGTCGGCGTATATAGCGTGCTCAATTCCTTGGATGCGGTCTAGCTTCTCTGGTAGCCCACGCATGGCCAGGTTGAAGAGAACCGGAGGCAAGACCGCTCACTGTGGTGTGCCCTTGGAACCTAGATTGAATGGAGTGGAGGTCCGATCACCAATACTCATTGACGATTTCCTATTGGAGAGAAAGTTCTTCACATAATTATATGTGCGGTCGATAAAGTTGATTCCGTTACGCACTTCCAGTATTTCTTGGTGGTTGACAATGTCAAATGCCCATTTTAAATCGAGCGAAAAGATGGCCTTGACTTGACATCTGCCGAGGTTGTCCAGAATGTCCTCTCTGATACGAAGGAGAATATCCTGTGTAGACAGCTTTTCTCTAAACCCGTACAGCGTGTCCGACAGAATGCCATTATTCCCCAGGAGTCTCTTCAGTCAGGCGTTCATGACCCTCTCCAACGGTTTACTCAGACACGAGGTCAGCGAGATCGGTCGTAAATGATAAATATCGCATGGTTTTTTGGAGTTGGGAATAAACCATATTAAAGCCAGCTTCCATGAGCCAGGAATCTCTTCCTTGTTCCACCACTGCGTGTTGAAGTATTTCACTAATTTTCTTAAGGAGGTGTCGTCCATGTTAAAGAGTATCTTGGTGTTTATCTGGTCCGGTCAAGGAGCGGTGCTCTTACGCATGACTTCAAGCTCCTCCCTTAATTCTTCAACTGTTACGTCAACCGTTAGCGGCTGAGTACGCAACTGCTTTTAGCTGCTGTGTCTTTGACGTTCGTTTCATGCATTCGTAGTCAATTTTTTTTGGTGTTCCCGCTTCCGGTAGCGCTTTATTGTTGTGTCCTTGTGATGGTAGCTTTAAAAGAATTTCAGAGCAGCTATTATCGCGCCGGTGAGTTTACAGTTCGAGCGCTTTTAACAAAGTGAAGCTTAGCTTGTGCTCGAGCCCTCCAGTCACTGATATTTCCGAACCCTCCGGCAGATTGCTCCTAATTTTTGAAGGAACGTCCGTCAGCAGTTGTTGGCCAGTTTTCGGCTACTGAAAAGTGCGGAACAAGTTGCAAAAAAAAAGGCCTCGCGAGAAATAGAACGTATTCAACAAAAGACAAGGCGGCGAATATTTTTGGCTATAAGGATTCGATAGTTGAGGAAGCAAAAGATTTATGCATTGGTTAATAAACCAACCAAAATAGGTAAAATGTTATAGGTGAGATGGCCGTGCAAAAAAAGTGAATATTTAGGGGGTATCTAAATAGCAACAGAAAGTCTTAGAACCAATGATGAGGCTGAGAGAAACAAGTGAGAGTAGTGTGAGTGAATCTGCTGATGGGCTCTAGAACCCGCCAGAAAATGGCAGGCGTTCGCGGGTGCAATTGAAACGTTATTCAAGCCGTTGTATCATGCAAAAATGGAGAGAGTAAACGGCCTGCGGAACAAACTCTTTATATGGACTAATTGTATTCAAAACAAATATACCACAATGCGGAGGATTTAATGTAGAACAACTACTCAGCAGACAACCAGTATGAGAACCGTGCTTTTCTCAGCCATGCACAATTTAAAGTTGGTTCTTAATATTTAGGCTGATGGGGCACAAATCAACGTGCCCAAAGCAAAATTGGAGATCCCGCAGTTCCTGTTTGACGTGGGTTGAATTTGTATCGATCGCCGAAGATAATCTTGACAAGATCGCTGTGCCCACCACCGAATGTAAACAAAGACAACCTGTATGTGAAATGTGACTTAGCATGTATCGGTGCAGGACATGCCTTAATCCAAAGATTTAGTCACCCATCCATGAGACTCTTGAAGTGTCCTTCATGTGGCAGTTCCTTCTGGTCCTCAGTCACCGGCCATCAGAATTATTAAGACTGGGCAGGGTATGAGAGAGCATACTCTGGAGACAAAACATATCCTGCATTCTTTCGCCTGCAAATATAGTGGCGAAGTTTTTGTTATGTAAAAGAAGACATGGTTTACATGTGCTTTTATTATGCATTTATTCAAATTTCTACGGGCCTTTTTTCAGGAAGAGCTCCCATGTTGAAAGACAACAGCCTTATTTGCTTGATTTACCTGTAGATAAGTGAGACAGAGACATCAATGGTTGGTTATTTACTAATAAAATACATGTGACATTTATTTGCTCTCGCTAGGATCCTCAGGTAATTTATGAATAAATAACACAGGTGCTGTGTGTCCATACAAGCCGCCTGATTTCAAATAAACAATACTGTGTTCTCAGTACAATTTTTTAGAGGGATGAGGTAATACAGTAAAGAAATACATTTAATTTAAACATATTGGGCCGCAGCAGCGGCCTAATAATTAGAGCATCCGACTCATAGGCGGGAGGGGCAGGGGTTGAATCCCCATTGCCGCCGGGCACCCAAAGGTTATACAAGGGGTGCAAGTTTTCGCCTTTCCTGATACTCAGCTCCATTCTGGAGAAATGCTTTGAAAATGGGTCTTGTGTAAACAAAAATTGTATTGCGCCATTGCGCTATACGACCAAAGCTGGCCTTGAGCCATTTTTATGTGTAATCATAACCATCAATATACACTTCATGATCTTTATACGCCCCAAGTAAGAAACGGGAGAACAGCAGAATATGTTTAAAAGTAAAATGTTAGATACAACTTAAGCTATGGAAAAAAATTTGCTGCGGTTTAACTACTGCTGCACCTGGTTGAAGAGCGAAAGCTGTTGTGTATCGCACAAGTAGACACGGCTTGGCGTCAGTAGCGTTGAGTGCGTTTCACACGCTGGATGGGCGGCGCCCCCACTCTGCCACCCTGGCAGGTGGCAGTGAATGGTGTATCGCGACAGGTCTGTCACTCAATGAACGTTATAAGTGCGCTCCTCGCCGCACTCCTCCATGGCATTTAAGTCAAGCGCACGGCTCCGGCTTACATCCATCGCAGACACGTTACAACTGCAGTTTCCAACACACGACAGCATGCGAATGTGACATATCGATTCTACCGCCCTGTAACAGAAAATTAAAGGTCAAAGGTCAAACGGTGCGACACCATAGTAGACCACATATCGTAAGGCCTACAGCCACACTTGATCTCTGGATCTCTGTCCACTTGACGGTCAACCGGCAACACACAGCGAAATTGGCTTTACCTAGCTTAGTGCAGCTTTCTCTTCAAGAAGTTTTCTTGCTTCGTTTAATTAAAGCACAAGCGTTAAGTATTGGTGCCACACACATGACGACAAAATTTACCAGAAGAAACAAATGGCTTCGTAACGGATACGTATAAAACATTAGTGGGCAAATAAAAGTTTATATACAAGCGTTCAAAATACGCTTTGAATTTTATATGCGGGGTGTATACACTACACATACGGTGTATTAGCCGAAGCTCTATTAGCACCCATTCAGAGTCGCATGGCAGTACGCAGAGTAGAATTTCATCAAATATTTCATGCCTTCTAAAACTGCTTTTCAATAAAGGGTTTCTGTCTCTCGCTCTTCCTTTACATATCTACAAAAACTTGATATGAAATTACGCGTATGGTCTTCCAGGTTTTGTATAACAGGCCACGTGAAATTTCATAACGTCTTGGGCCTCATAAACATCAAAGCGGAAGAAACACCTGTGAAAACAGGCTAGCCGAAAATCGACACAATTCTAAGAGAAAATATGAGCGTTCATGACTGGATGATAAATGTTGTCGTCTAAGATTCTTGTTGCTCTTGTTAGCATGGTTCCAAAGGTAAAAGGTAATTTGATATGTTATGATATAGACGTTACTTGCTGGGCGCACTGTAAATGTATGAAAGGCAGCGCACGTGCCTGGTGAATTCTCATGCATGTAATGCGTCCATCGAGTCGAATGCGTTGAGGCCCACCTTTCCGGTCGTCTAAAACTTCTGATTTTGCGATCGCCGCATTGTGCACCAAACCATGCCACTTATGACTGCGATAATGGGGCTTATTATACGCATGCGCGTGTTCTAAAAGATGGAGGCTTCATTCTCCAACTCTTCCCACATTTCTCTCCGCTGGTACAAGTACTCACAGAGTACGTTGTCGATGTCCTTGAGTGCGGCCGTGAGGTACGATCCTCCCATGGAGGAAATGTCGGTGCTCTTGACGAGATCGCACAGCAGGGCGACGATCTTGTCCTGTGGTGCGTTGGGCAGGGAATTCTTCATCAGGCACTGAGGAAGTAATCGAAAGATAAGCGGAGAAAGTAACGCATAGTGTGCCCCTCACATTGTGGTAAAATATTACGCTTACTGTAATGTCGGCATGGACCATCTCATAGTGTGTGCTACGGTACAAGTCTCGAGAGTTAAGAATAGCACGTTTGGTATCTTTTGTTTGTGCAGTGTTGATCAATCATCATTTTACGATAGAAACACACCAGTACACCCACACCAAAAAAAAAAAACATTGTTTGGAACTTGCTGTCTTAGCACTGATCTTGTTTTTTGGATTTAACTTGCATGATATTGCCGCGAATATTTGCAGTGTTTATTCGTTTTTCAAATCTGCCGCGACACCACCTTATCACTTTGTTTGCGACGCAAGACGCGACTAGATTTATCTCGATTGATCGCAGCCAGGCAAAGCTGATTCTACGTTGTTCCGGAATGTTCTAGTAACTTTGCGCCCTTTATCTCGAATGTTCGCTATCAGCTTTAAATTGAGCACGGCCGACAGCGGCGGGCATTCTGTTCGACGACCGCCGAGCACGCTTGTCGCTTCGCCGCCGCCGAGTGATTCAGTCCATTTTTGGTGCAAGTCAGCCCAATAAACAGTTCTTTTAGAAGATCCTTTCGTCCGTATTCATCGCTGCTTCGACTGCCGTCACCACTACGTGACATCTGGTGGAGGTGCTGGGTAGCCTTCCATGTTCCGGACGCCCCCTTCAAGTCGTGAAGCCAGCCCTGAGCGCTTCGCACCCGAGGACGAGCCAGCAGCTCAGCGAGCCAGCCGATGTCTCCAGGGAGAGGAGCCTGAGTTCGGGAAACTGCCAGACCGCACAAGACAGCGAAAAGACGCGGCTACGAGCACCGCAATCTCGCCGAAGATGTCGACACCGATTATACTGCAGCAGCCGCGGGTGCCGCCAACTTTCAATGGATCACTAGGCGAAGACCCTGAAGAATGGTTGGATCAATTTGAGCGCGTGGCGTCATTCAACAAGTGGGATGATGCGGCAAAGATTGGACACGTTTTTTTCTCATTGGATGGCTCCGCACGCACGTGGTACGAAAACTACGAGTCGTCCCTTACGACATGGGAGCTATTCAAGAGAGAACTATTGAAGGTATTTACCAGTGTCGTGAGGAAAGAAAGAGCCGAACGACTCCTCGAGTCCAGGATCCAGCTTCCGAATGAGCCCGTCCGCAGCTACGTCGAGGAGATGAAGCGCCTATTTCGCCGCGCCGATCCCGGGATGACCGAGGAAAAGAAAGTTCAGTTCTTAATGCGCGGCGTAAAAGAACAACTCTTTGGCAGTCTCGTCCGTCAGCCGCCAAAAACGGTCGAGGAATTCATGCAGGAAGCCTGCACGATTGAGAAGACCCTCGACGTCCGAGCTCGGCAGTACAACCGCCCTTCCTCTGCCTATGCAATCCGTTCGGACACGCCGGCCACCACCAGCGACAGCTTGCGGGACGTTATCCGTGAAATCGTCCGAGAGGAGCTACGCCGATTACTGCCATCCTCCCCACAGCCACAAGCATCGACTCTGATGGACGTGGTACGGGAAGAAGTGCAACAGGCACTTGGCACCCCGACGGCCACAGAACCCCAGGCCATGACCTACGCCGCTGCAGTAAGGACTGCTCAGCCCCAACGACAACCCCCACGTCCTCCCCGAAATGAGCCACTTGGTCCACAACGCCGCCTCCCAGCCCCCGCCCGCCCAGCCTATGACCGACCCTCAAGCCCCAGGAAATGCGACGCCTGGAGGACTTCCGACAACCGGCCGTTGTGCTTCCATTGCGGTGAGGCCGGCCATATTCTTCGTCACTGCCCGTACCGACGTATCGGTCTTCGAGGATTTGCCGTTAACGCCCCACGACCACGCTTCGGACAACGTCCGCACGAAATCGACGAGTACCTGCGTCGAGAAGAGTACACGCCGAACCGCTTTTCGCGCTCACCATCGCCGTCAACCTCGCGCTTTGCGTCGCCACGCCGCAGCTACGCAGCCGCGGTACGAGGAAGGTCGCCCAGCCCCCGTAGGGGAAACTAAAGGCAGCAACCTCTGGAGGTGAGGTTGCTCACGAGCTAAACGCCGAAGATCCTCCACCGACCACGCCCCATGAAGACGCTGCACCCGCGACGCCACATGAAGAACCGACACTCGCTGCACCGACGCCGCACACAATGAGAACCTCGACCACGACGCAAGCTACCTTGAAATCGACGCCGCCACCCAGAGGAGCTTCGACCACACGCCCAACCCGTGACTCGCATACGCGACGAAGCCGTGACCCGACGCCGAGAGCGACATGCAATGCAAGAGCCAGGACCTCCGACCTAGAAGTGACTATCGACGGCCGGAAAGTTACCGCTCTAGTCGACACAGGAGCCGATTACTCGGTGATGAATGGAACATTCGCTGCGCAGCTCAGAAAAGTTACAACGGCTTGGGACGGCCCACAAATTCGCACCGCTGGGGGCCACCTCATTACGCCATCAGGACAATGCACAGCGCGAGTGACTGTCAAAGGACATACCTATCCTGCGACCTTTGTTGTGCTACCGCAATGCTCCCGCGAAGTGATCTTGGGTATGGATTTCCTTAATGAGCATCAGGCGATCATCGACCTGCGATCCAAGCTGATCACGCTTTCGACGGACGAAGCCATCGCTTCGATGAAAACTCGGGAAAATCACGTTGCCCTAAGTGTCCTGGAAGAAGAAGTGAGCGTCCCACCCCGTTCAAGCGTTATCGTGACCGTAGGCGCCACGAAAGCCATAAACACTGAAGCCATCATCGAGGGGAACATGCACTTGCTACTAGACCGAGGAATCAGCATCGCAAGAGGCATCGCACATTTCCGCAATGGCCAGGCCGAAGTACTGCTGACTAACTTCAGCGAAGAATACCGGCATATTAACAGAGGAACGACGATTGCTTTCTACGACGAAATATCTGACGTACGTGATTCCTTCGCCCTCTCCGACCCCTCCGCAGAAGATCCGCTTACCAAGAGAACTCGCCCACTTTCGACATCAACCCAGCCCTGCCCCGGAACAGACAAGACCAGATCCGCAATCTGCTTCAAAACTACAGTGAGTGCTTTTCGACATCGCCGAAGGTGCGACAGACACCAATTGCCAAGCATCGCATTATAACGGATCAACACGTCCGACCTCTCCGTCAAAGCCCCTACCGTGTGTCTCCGCGAGAACGACAAGCCATCCGGGACCAAGTCGAAGAAATGCTTCGCGACGACGTCATCCAGCCTTCAAACAGCCCATGGGCGGCACCGGTTGTTCTAGTGAGAAAGAAAGACGGCGCACTTCGATTCTGCGTGGATTACCGCCGCTTGAACAACATAACAAAGAAGGACGTCTACCCCCTCCCCCGCATCGACGACACACTGGACCGCCTCTGCAACGCCAAATATTTCTCATCGATGGACCTCAAGAGCGGCTATTGGCAAATTGAGGTCGACGAAAGAGATCGCGAGAAGACAGCATTCATAACTCCGGATGGGCTGTTTGAGTTCAAGGTGATGCCATTTGGTCTCTGTTCCGCACCAGCGACGTTTCAGCGAGTAATGGATACAGTGCTGGCAGGCCTGAAGTGGCAGATTTGTCTGGTATATTTAGATGACGTCGTTGTCTTCGCCTCGAACTTTGAAGAGCACCTCAAAAGACTTCGAACAGTACTAGACGCAATCAAGTCGTCTGGCCTAACCTTGAAAGCAGAGAAATGCCACTTTGCCTACGAAGAGCTGCTGTTTCTAGGCCCCATCGTTAGCAAGGAAGGAGTACGCCCAGACCCGCAGAAAACAGCCGCTATTGAACAGTTTCAACCGCCGGCCGATAAGAAAGCAGTGCGCAGATTTCTCGGACTATGCGCATATTACCGACGATTTGTGAAAAACTTTTCGCGCATCGCCGAGCCCCTGACCCAACTGACGAAGGCAGACGTGCCGTTTAAATGGGAAGCGCCGCAAGCAGAAGCCTTCAAGGAACTTCAGCGTCGTTTACAGTCCCCACCGATCCTTGCGCATTTTGATGAAAACGCCGATACTGAAGTTCATACCGACGCAAGCAGCGTGGGACTAGGCGCCGTTCTCGTTCAAAAAAGTGACGGGCTGGAGAAGGTCATCGCATACGCTAGCCGTTCCCTTTCCAAGGCCGAGGCTAACTATTCGACCACTGAGAAGGAGTGCCTTGCCATCATCTGGGCTACGTCGAAATTCCGCCCCTACCTCTACGGACGGCCGTTCAAGGTGGTCAGCGACCACCACGCGCTCTGCTGGCTTGCCAATTTGAAGGATCCCTCTGGCCGACTCGCTCGATGGAGTCTGCGTCTCCAGGAGTTTGACGTCACCGTCGTTTACAAGTCCGGACGCAAGCACACTGACGCCGATTGCCTCTCACGAGCCCCTGTAGATGCACCGCCGCTGGACGACGATGAGGACGCCTTCCTGGGACCCATCAGCGCAAGCTCTTTTGCTCAGCAGCAACGCTCGGACCCCAACCTAAAAGGCCTCATCGAGTACCTGGAAGGCAAGGTTTCTTCACCCCCCGCTTCATTCAAGCGAGGACTGTCTTCTTTCTGTGTGCAGAATGAGGTCCTTGTGAAGAAGAACTTTACAGCGAACAAAACAGCCTACCTCCTTGTTGTACCTACTTGTCTCCGCGAAGAAGTTCTACAGGCTTCACGCGACGAGCCGACAGCTGGACATCTCGGGTTTACTCGCACCCTCCGCCGCATTCAAGACAAGTATTACTGGCCCCGACTGTCTGCCGATGTCGCACACTATGTGAAAACATGCCGAGATTGTCAGCGACGAAAGACTCCTCCCACACGACCAGCAGGATTTCTGAACCCCATTGAACCTCCCTCAAGACCCTTTCAGCAGATTGGCATGGACTTGCTTGGCCCTTTTCCAACGTCACCATCTGGAAATAAGTGGATCATCATAGCGACCGACTACCTGACCCGCTACGCCGAGGCGAAAGCCCTACCGAACGGAACAGCAGCAGAAGTGGCCAAATTTTTCGTGGAGTGCATTCTTCTTCGACACGGCGCCCCCGATGTGCTTATCACGGACAGAGGAACAGCATTTACGGCGGAACTTACGCAAGCCATCCTGCGCTACAGCCAAACCAGCCACCGGAGGACAACTGCATACCATCCGCAGACCAACGGACTGACGGAGCGCCTGAACAAAACCATCGCCGATATGCTCGCTATGTATGTCGATGCCGAACATAAAACCTGGGATGTCATCCTGCCTTACGTCGTCTTCGCCTACAACACCGCAGTGCAGGAGACCACCCAGATGACGCCTTTTAGGCTCGTCCATGGCAGGGATGCCACGACCACGCTAGACGCCATGCTGCCCAACGTTACAGAAGAAGAGAACGTCGACGTTGCCGCCTACCTTCAACGCGCAGAAGAAGCTCGAAGGCTTGCCCGATTACGGATCAAAGATCAGCAGCGGTCCGACGCCAGACGCTACAACCTACGAAGACGCAACGCGGAATACAAGCCAGGAGACCAAGTCTGGGTGTGGACGCCCATTCGCCGCCGTGGATTGAGTGAAAAGCTTTTGCGCCGCTATTTCGGCCCGTACAAGGTTCTTCGTCGGCTGGGTGAACTGGATTATGAAGTCATCCCTGACGCAATGACTGCATCCCAGCGACGCCGCGTACGACCAGAAGTTGTCCATGTAGTCCGTCTGAAGCCGTATTATGCGCGCTAAAGGCCGCTGCATTTCCATGCTCTATTTTCGCAAGATCCGTTTTTTTTCCCTTACTAGTCGCATTATTTGTTTTAATGCATCGGGTCGATGCTTCTTTGAGAGGGGAGTAATGCCGCGAATATTTGCAGTGTTTATTCGTTTTTCAAATCTGCCGCGACACCACCTTATCACTTTGTTTGCGACGCAAGACGCGACTAGATTTATCTCGATTGATCGCAGCCAGGCAAAGCTGATTCTACGTTGTTCCGGAATGTTCTAGTAACTTTGCGCCCTTTATCTCGAATGTTCGCTATCAGCTTTAAATTGAGCACGGCCGACAGCGGCGGGCATTCTGTTCGACGACCGCCGAGCACGCTTGTCGCTTCGCCGCCGCCGAGTGATTCAGTCCATTTTGGGTGCAAGTCAGCCCAATAAACAGTTCTTTTAGAAGATCCTTTCGTCCGTATTCATCGCTGCTTCGACTGCCGTCACCACTACGTGACAATATGGTAGAAATGGCTGTACCTCATTAGCCTCTTTTAATACTCCTTTAGAGCGTAAGCACGTCTTGAGATCGACCCACTGTTCTGCTTTCGGTGAAACACGAGGTGATATCAAAAGGTGTTGCGACAAGTTTTGCTGCACGCCAACACAGGGCAGCACAAGGCTGCACGCTCAGCCACGGGAATCACAGTCCTTCTTAAGTGAGAGTGTCAAAAGGCGTCGTCCTGTATACATTGGGAGCAATGGAACTGTTGCTGTTCTGACCACGTGCGTTACCACGTCGGCCATTTCATTACGAACGGCATGTTTGCACAAAGGTAATGCACCCTGTCACCGAACTCTCCTCACACATAGGCCATCGCCCGAAACGTCACCTCATTTCCACACCCATCCCTTTCGTTACATATAGCTCCTCCTGACTTTGCCCTCTCCCCAAATTTCCTAAGGTGAGGCTGCAACCCAAAGGCTGCAACCACTGTGGAGACCCACTGTGAACTGTAGAAGCTGCTTTACGCGCTCCGAAAACAAGACTTCAAGGACACATTCCAGCAGTTGTAGGAACTATGGGATTGCTGTATTGTGCAAGGAGATTATTTTTAACGTGATAGCGTGTGAGCCGAGATAAATAAGACATTTTCTTGCAAATAAAGGTAGTCTTGAAAATTTTTGATACCACCTCGTAGTTACGCGGGAACTGAAGAATTGCAATCACAGTAGTTCTTAGTTGTATTAATAAGTCTAGAGCTGGCATTTTATCTCGCATGCAAAGCGACATAGTTCATCGAGTGTGTTTACGTTACTGTCTCATAATGCTGTAATTTTAGAAACCGAAAATTAACGTGCGATGTGCATAATAAATATCACGGTTTAGACAAAGAGCGTTCAAAAAGGCGAGTGAGCAATGTTATTTTAACAGCGGCCGAGAAATTACCATAATGCTGTAATTTTAGAAGCCAAAATTTAACGTGCGATGCGCATAATAAATATTGCGTTTTAGAGAAGGAGCTTTCAAAGAGGCAAGTCAGCAATGTTATTTTTAATGGCGGCTGAGAACTTACCAGCACGAACTTTACAAGCGGGGACACGAGGCTTGTCTGGAATAAAAAAGTAAAAGAATAACAGAAACACCTTTGAAAAACAGGTGTTTCCCTAACATATGCTAGTACTGAGTTTTTCATTTTCCTTTTTTTTTGCTGGAAAACAACGCCGCCAGAAAGCTAAGCGCCTCTAAAATAACTTTATTGTAGGGAGAACCACTGCGCCATCGTCGGTTTGAATAATACAATTCTGCACCATATAATTATTAAAGCAAGTCGTCATAGTGTACGTAGTTAGAACATTAAAACATTTTCATTACAACGTGATTACAATTATTGAAAAATGAAAAACATTCTTAAAGGCGCAACGTTGATAGCTGGTATAAAACTCTACCCTGAAATAGTGAAGCCGTGCAGATGCCGAAAAACTACATTTGTGTGCTTCAGATCATTAAAACTTGTTTCCTCATTTGTTAAACATCTGCTCTTGAAACAAAGTGACGTTACACCTGCGTCTTTTGAAAGTGTTAAATGACCTTCATTACGCTTGCGGACAAGTGTTTAGTCTCAATTAGATAAGATAACAGAAAAATAATTCCCTGACGCTAGAGTACTTAAAAGAATAATGGTATTATTTCGATCAAAATCTAATGTAGACTATAAAGATGTTTCTTTCGTTGAAGCTGCCTCGGTACTCACGCTTGATTTTGTGCAGTCCGTTCCAAAATCCCTGTTGCACTGCGGCAGTAAAGAAACAGGAATGAACGAAAAAGTGCATTTAGCGGCGAAAATCGTACAGGTGAAATTGTTTAAACGGCAAGAAACATGAAGGTTGCACATTGTTACGGTGTTACAACATTAGTGCGAATTTTTCACAGAGGAAAAATTTTTCACAAAATTTCTGAATTTTCTTAAGGTGAGCTTAGATCTAGGGATGAGTGAGTCGGCAAACACATCTTTAGTTACCTACATCTTTCTTGTAGGCTGTCAAAATGAGGCTGAGTTAATCAGAGGCTCCGATATATGTGCTTCTGAAAACCGTCAAGTAAAATGAGGGTGTGCTGCAGTATAAGTAGATTGTACAAAAAGTGATAGTTTGGCGCTAGTTTTCTGGCATGCTAAACAATCCTCAAACCTGTTTTTTTTTTGTGCTGTACGGACCATTATTGTCTTTGCCTATTTTGTTTGAAACTGATATGGTGGCATGCGCATTCATCATCAGGAAAAAAAATGCTTTGTTCTAAGAGCAAGCGAATGCGATCCCCTCGTTTAAAGATGTTCAGAACCGATTAGCACTTGTCTTTAATCAATTGGTTCTGGAGGAAAGGAAATGGCGCAGTATCTGTCTCATATATCGTTGGAGACCGGAATCGCGCCGTAAGGGAAGGGATAAAGGAGGGAGTGAAAGCAGAAATGAAGGAAGAAGTGCCGTAGTGGAGGGCTCCGGAATAATGTAGACCACCTGGGGATCTTTAACGTGCACTGACATCGCACAGCACAAGGGCGCCTTCGCGTTTTTCCTCCATAAAAACGCAGCCCCCGCGGTCGGGTTCTAACCCGGGAACTCCGGATCAGTAATCGAGCGCTCTAACCACTGAGCCACCGCGGCGGGGAGCACTTGTCTGTACCAACATCAATTTACCGCGACACGGCAGCAAGTTATTTTATCACTAAATGTAGCGAATATTTTGGATCGCTATCTTGTTTACACAATTCAGCCTTCTTACCTGTCCCGCAGCAGCACTCGACAGAGAAACTGGGAAGGTTCCTTTGGTGCAACGAGTGAGCTGGACGGTGCCCGGCTTTGTTTGATCCAGAGAGTTCTTCAAATCCTTGGCCACTGCGGCAAAAAAGTGACGTTCTCCCAATCAACTTGTATGCGGCTTTTCAGGGCCACCACTCCCGTGTTATTTCCCTGCACGGGGGTTATTTCCTGCATTAAAGGTTTTCGTGGCTGCGTAGTTAAGAGGAAGTGCGACGCATTGAATTTAAAAACCTGACAAGGATTTAATGCATGCCACACAAAATCTTTCGGTTTCAAATATAATTGCCTTATATTGCAGCCCTATAGCTACATTTGGTTAAATATTATTATATACAAGTCTACTTTAACGCCAGGAAGCTATGAAGGGCTGACGTGGCAGGAGTTTTTAATTTGAGGTGGTGTGGAGTATTCAACGAAATATATATAAGAGGTTGATAGTTTGCCAGCCTAGTCAGAAGATGACGTAAGCGTATCGCAAGAAAGGCTGCAGAGCACTGCTTTGGCGCTGGCCTGCTGGTTATGGTGAGCACCATATGGCGAGCGCCATAACCACTCATCCACCGCGGCGGCGTGCTCATGCGTGTTTAACGCCACAAAGCAACTCAGGCTATGAGAGACGCCGTTGTGAAGGTCTCCGGAAATTTCGATCGTCTGAAGTTGTTTAACGTGCACTGACATCACACAGTGCTCGAACCTCTAGAATTTTGCCTCGATCGAAATTCGACAGCCTCGACCGGGACCGAACCCACGTCTTTCGAGTCAGCAGCCGAACGCCACAACCACTGGGCCAAGGAGACGGCTAGCTCTGATGCAACGAGAAGCGTCGTTCGATCAGCCCTCAATATATAGCCAGGCGGGCGTCGCTAGCGAAACGCATTCGAAAGAAAAAATATATTCCTTGCTCCGTGGTCTTCAACATTGTGGATAGGGTAGTAGTATTGAAACCTGGACGGCGAGCCAGTTATGGGCGAAAGCAACGTGGAATTTCGCCGCTGCTTCGTACGTGATGCGCCTAAAAAAATGCGAATATTTTGGTAGTTAAGAAGAAGAAAAATGCTTGTATTATGCATACTGAAACAAATAACGTCAAGGTTGCGGTGGCATAAAGTGTCGTCACTTAGAACAAACAGGCCCACTGAAAGGTTAGAAGGGGCGGAGTTGAGGAAATCAATAATGACGCGGAGTCCAGCATCCCGGCGATCTTCGTCAACGTTAGCAAAAGCAGAGGTCGAGAAAACGCTTGCGTTACAGTCACTGCCAATAATGTCAGATGGGTGAATGGAGTAACGGGAGAAGCAGTCAGCATCGGCTTGTTGCCGACGATACATTTATAACAACGTGTAATCAGACTCATGTAACCGTAAAGCTTAACGACCTAGCCTGCCCTAGGGCCTTTCAGAGAGGAGAGTCAACACAACGCATGGGGGGGGGGGGGGGTTACGCGCCGCGGTGGCTTAGTGCTTATGGCCCACGGCTACTGAGGCGGAGTTCCCGGGCTGGAACCCGGCCGCGGTGGCCGCGTTTCGATGGAGGCGAAGCGCGAAGGCGCCCGTCTGGTGCCCGATGTCAGTTCACGTTAAAGATAACCAGGTGGTCGACATTCTTCCGGAGCCTTCCACTGCAGCGCTTTGTTCTCTCTTTCTTCTTTCACTCCCACCTTCCTCCCTTTCCTTGTGGCATGGTTCGGGCATCCACCGGAATGTGAGACAATTACTGCGTCATTTCTTCTCCTCAAAAACCATTTTTTCTTCTGCTCGGGTGCTGATCCAGAGTGCCGGGTTCGAACCCAGCCGCTGCGGCGGCGTTTCGATGGAGGCGACACGCAGGGGAGCCTGCGATGTCAGTGCACAATAAAGACCGCCATGTGCTCGAAATTATTCCGCAGACGTCTACTACAGCACCTTTTTCTTCCTTTCTTCTTTCCCTCCCTCCTTTATCCTTTCCCTTACGGCGCAGTTCAGGTGTCCGCCAATATGTGAGAATGATACTGCGCCGTTTGCTTTCCCCCAAAACCAGCCAATTTTTTGTGACAAACAGAAAATGGCGGCGGTATGTATACGGACGAAATTTCCCAACTGCCTACATTAGGGCTGAGCACACTCGTTCTGTGATGAAGTAATTGCGCTCTGATCAAGAGAGGAGGCGGCTATCATATCACCCTGTCAGACCGGACTGCTGATGAGAAAGCACAGTGCCTATTCCAAGACCATTTTTGTCAGTGCGGACTTAAGGGAGGGTGACCACATTGAAGTGTGCTAAGACTGCCTAGGTGGTAAGCTTCACTAGTAGTGTGGAAAAGGATTTCACTTCGAGCCCCACTCCTCAGGTATCAGCGGTGTGTTTGCGAGAAGCTCCTTAGTAGCAAGTGTAACTGGCTGCTGGGTTATTGGACACTTCAATCGCGCTGCGAGTAGGCGGTGCGGACGCTTACAAGTTGCGGCAGTTAAGTACCTTTCCTTTCTAAAAACCAGTGGAAGCTTCAGACTTCTTTGATTTTTGTGGCAAGGAAATGCGCATAGCTGTATCCCTGGTAGCGGACACCTCAATCGCGCTTTGAGGTACGTGGTGGCGGTGCCCGCTGGCAAAAAATCCCTGCTTTCACACAATATTTCGTGCTTCGCAATCCTAAAACACTAGCAATTTTTGGTTAGGTCTTCAGGAGAAGTAGAAAGGATTTTGTAGAAAGCGCTTATTGTACTGAAAAAAATTTGTTTTTGAGTGCGCTTTTGCTTTTAAAAAATATTTAGATTGTCTACAGACTGTCTATAGGATTTGTAATGCCTATAGGCTGCGTCAACTGCGTCAGACAGCTGGGTATTCCCGTACTGTTCATTTCCTCGTGGTGTAAAAAACGCTCAGGAACTTCAGTGAGCTCAAAAATATAGACCTTCAGAAACGGAAGAGTAGGTGACTAACAGAAGTGCGGCACTTTAGGGCTTTCTGTCCCACGGGCGCAGATTCTGCAAGTGTAGCAATTTCATGTTGGCGGAATTGGGAACCACCAACGCTTCGATTGCATCATGAGGTAGGGGAGCGCAGCCTGTACCATGAGAGACTGAAGTCAGTATATGAGCCGTGAATATATAAATTCGGTAAGGAGTAAAGACCAAAGTCCCTCTGCCCCTTCTGGAGAAATCTGGAGCACTGGCGATCGGAACGACCTCAACTACATTTTCTCAGAAGCATAACCAGCAGCATCTGCATTTGTGACAAAGATGTGCCTACTCACAGGGACTGATAGAGTAGGCATAACCTACTTCCTGTGCTGAGAGTTCCCATTTTGTGCAAAGTCTTTTTGAGGAAGATCCTTCTTCCATTTTTTAAAAATTGGTCTTCGAGGAAAGGAAACGGTGCGGTAACTGCCTCACATATATTGGTGGGCACCAGAACAGCGCTGTAAGGTAATGGATAAAGGAGGGAATGAAAAAAAGTAGGGAAGAAAGAGGTGCTGCAGTCGAGGCGTCGGGAATAATTTCGACCACCTTGAAATCTTTAGCGTGCAGTGACATGGCACAGCACACGGTCACCTTTTGTGTTTTCGCCACCGTCGAAACGCAGCCGCCGTGGTCGGGTTCGAACGAGCGCCTCAACCACTGAGCAACTGCGGCGGGTTTCTTCCATTGTACAGCGCTGCTTTTGAGTGCTGGAGGGCATAGCGACGCGCATTCAATTGGTTGAAGTTTAGCGCGCTGCGCTGCAACGACGCTTTGATCGCAATCGCTAGTACTTATCACCTGCAACTTATCAAGCGAATGCATTGAAACGTGATTAAGACTGTACTAGGTTTGTTGCGCGGTGACTTCAGGCTACAGAAAACAAACTCGTATGAGCACTGCTTATGTGCACCGTCGTGGTTAGTATTAAAAAGCACCGGTGATAACGCTCAGCTATACATATTTTGGGAGCTCATCACTGCGGTATTCTGACCACCATATACTTTACGTAATGTGGCTGCAGACTAAAAAGTTGCGTAGCTAACGGGATATCCTCTGTTAAAGAACCCACAATATCCGTATCGAAGGAGGCTATAAATTGGAGTGTTATAAAGTAGAAAAGGTATTTTCGGGACGAAAACTAAAATAAGAGCTGAAAGTGTTAATTTCAAGAAAAATAAAAAACTTAACAGAAACCCCGCTCTCTCATAAGAAAAATATCGCGCTATAGCAGCAAGTAGCTTGGTACTTCTCGTAATGAAATGTTAAGTCTTCCCCGGAGGCAAAATTTTTTTTTCGCTGCATAACATAAAAATAATTTTATTGTCACCAAAATAAATAAAGTCTCTAAACCCTGAAAGCCTTTCTGAAGCCAGAAACACTACTAACATAAGCACAAAGCATTTTCTTTGATCTTAATAATAATAATAATTGGTTTTAGGGGAACGGAAATGGCGCAGTATCTGTCTCATATATCGTTGGACACCTGAACCGCGCCGTAAGGGTAGGGATAAAGGAGGGAGTGAAAGAAGAAAGGAAGAAGAGGTGCCGTAGTGGAGGGCTCCGGAATAATTTCGACCACCTGGGGATCTTTAACGTGCACTGACATCGCACAGCACACGGGCGCGTTAGCGTTTTTCCTCCATAAAAACGCAGCCGCCGCGGTCGGGTTCGAACCCGGGAACTCCGGATCAGTAGTCGAGCGCCCTAACCACTGAGCCACCGCGGCGGGGCTTCTTTGATCTTAAAAAACATTCAGTTGGAAACGACATACATGCGTCGCTATTGGCGTTGGTGGTAGCGCTGACGAGCGCATAGAAGACGTTGCCGTACGCCACAACGACGTCGGCAGCCTTGTTCATTTCCTTGAGGGCAGCGTACACGCACGGAAAGTTAATTGAGAGTTTGCTTATTTGGCACATGTGCATAGGCATGTCGCTGTCAGAAACAAAGAAATATGCTGATAAATGTAATTAAGATGTGCATGAAAATCTTTTCAATGAAATGCACGGCGAAGTATCTTGGAGAAAAAAATTGACAGAAAATGTTTATTACATTCGAATTAGTGCGAAAGCACGGATTTTTGTTACGCAAAAGATGAGCGTACAGTTGCGCGGGATGGAGCCCTTATTTATTAATCATTTATTATTCTTATTAATATATATATATATATATATATATATATATATATATATATATATATATATATATATATATATATATATATATCTTGTGAGCCACCGCTTGCACAGGCGTCTTTTATTCGGGAACAGCCGGGCACACAGCGCGCGCTCCCCGGAGCCCAGGCAAGCAACGATGATAATGATGAGGATATACAGATGAAAGAGGTGAAAGTTCGCGCAAAGCGCTCACACAAATAATTCCCCGACAGGAAAGCTAAATAGAAGAGGGGCGACGGGTGTAGAGTTTGATCCGCGATACATGAACCACTTCTTGAGAGCGGCGACGGCGGTCGATGACAGGGTGCGAGGGAACAACGGCGTAGTTGACCGGAGATGTTTGCTGGACGACAAGATAAGGTCCGATAAAGCGCTGGAGAAACTGCGCACAGTCCGGGCGTGCGGACGGGTGTCCAGAGGAGGACCTCATCTCCGGGTCGGAAGGAGACCATACGGTGGTGCAGGTCATAGCGCTGTTTGCGGTCTTGCTGAGTGGCTTAGGTGTTGATGCGGGCGAGGTGGCGACAATATGCCATCCGAGAAGCGAACTCTTCGCCCAGAGACGCAGACGGAGATGCGGGAGCAGAAAAGAAGGCGGTATCGAACAATGAGGATGGAACACGGCCATAAACCAAGAAGAAAGGGCTGTAGCCAGTGGTGCGTTGAACTGCGGAATTGTAGGCAAAGGTGACAAAGGGCAAAATGTTGTCCCAGGTCTTATAGTCAGGCCGAATGTACATAGATATCATGTCAGACAGGGTACGGTGAAAGCGCTCGATGAGACCGTTGGTTTGAGGATGGTAGCTAGAACATGTCTTGTGGACAGTGTTGGTGGCGCGGAGGACCTCTTCAAGCACATGGGACAAAAATGTCTTCCCACGGTCGCTGATCAGGACACGAGGAGCACCACGGCGCAACACTATCGCATGCAAGAAAAAGTCGGCGACGTCAGAAGCGGCACCGGAGTGAAGCGGGGCTGTTTCAGCATACCGCGTCAGGTGGTCAATGGCGGTGACAACCCAACGGTGGCCAGCTGGCGTAAGGGGAAAGGGACCAAACAAGTCAGTGGCGACGGTGTCGAAAGGCACGGATGGGCAAGGAAGAGGCTGTAGGAGGCCGGCAGGAACGGATGTTGACCGCTTGCGACGCTGGCAAGACACACAGGAGGATATGTATTTGGCGACGCTAGTAGAGAGCCCAGGCCAGAAGTGTCGGCTCTTGATACGGTCATACGTCTAAGGTGACCCAAATGACCGGCAGAGGCGTCGTCGTGGTAAGCCTGCAAAACTTGAAGACGAAGGGAACGAGGCACAACGGAAACCCACCGGTGACCCGTAGGGTGGTAGGTGCAGCGGTAGAGTGTGCCGTGCTGAAATCTGAACTGGCGCAGCTGGCGGCGCGAGCGACTGTTGGGTGCCGCTGATTGGCCTCAGAGACGATCGATGATAGTGCGGCAGTATGGATCAGCCAGCTGATGGGAGGGCAAATCGGCGTGGACGTCGACTGGTGCAACAACAATGGGTACACATTCCAGAGGGAGGCCGGACGCCTGAGGTGAAGAGCACGTTGATGAGGGGGCCGCAGCGTTAGTCCGGGAGTCAGGCGACGGGCATCGAGACAGGGCGTAAGCATCGAGGTGTTTTCTCCCGGATTTGTAGGTGATCGTGAAGGTGTACTCCTGAAGACGTAGCACCCAGCGATCCAAACGGCCGGACAAGTTCTCCAGTGTCGACATCCAACAGAGCGCGTGATGATCGGTGACAATGGTGAAGTGACGGCCGTACAAGTAGGGGCGACATTTCTGGATTGCCCAAACAACGGCGAGACACTCTTGCTCTGTTATGGTGTAGTTACGCTCAGCTGTAGTAAGAGAACGGCTGGCGTACGCTACAACCTGGTCTTGGTTGGCATCGTTGCGTTGTAAGAGAACAGCGCCAAGGCCTTGTCCACTGGCGTCGGTATGGAGAATGGTGGGGGCTGCCTCATCAAAATGGCGAAGCACAGGCGTTGAAGTGAGCGCTTGCTTGAGGGCTTGGAAGGCCTCTTCGCATTCAGTGGACCACAGATAAAGCGTCTCAGAAGTCAATAGTTTATGGAGGGGGGACGCTATGGATGCAAAATTACGTATGAAACGGCGGAAGTAGGACGCTAAGCCCAGGAAGCTGCGAAGTTCTTTCAGGAGCTGGGGGCGAAGAAAACTGAGGACAGCGGCAATTTTTTCAGGATCAGGTCGGATTCCGGCTTTACAAACGATGTGGCCGAGTACTTTGATGCCTTTGCTGGCAAAGTGGTACTTTTTGGTATTTAATTGAAGACCGGCTTTCGCAAGGCACGTGAGAACTGCGTTGAACGGTGCAAGTGCTGGGAGAAGTCGGACGAAAAGATGATAATGTCGTCCAGATAGCAAAGGCAGGCCTTCCATTTCATGCCCCGTAGCACGGTGTCAATCATGCGCTCAAATGTGGCCGGGGCATTGCACAGTCCGAAAGGCATCACATTGAATTCGTAAAGACCGTCCGGGGTAACAAATGCGGTCTTCTCCTTGTCTGATTCGTGCATGGGGATTTGCCAATAGCCCGAGCGGAGGTCGAGGCTTGAAAAGTACTCAGCGCCTTGGAGGCAGTCCAACGCGTCGTCGATGCGATGGAGCGGGTAGACATCTTTATGGGTTATCTTGTTAAGGGCACGGTAATCCACGCAGGAACGAATTGAGCCATCTTTTTTACCGACCGACGAGAACGACAGGAGATGACCAGGAGCTTGTAGACGGTCGAATGATGTGGCGCGAAAGCATGTCTGCAACCTGGTCCTCAATGATCTTGCGCTCAGATGCGGAAACGCGGTACGGACGGCGCCGTACAATAGCTGAGCCGTCAAATATATATATGTGTGTGTGTGTGTGTGTGTGTGTGTGTGTGTGTGTGTGTGCGTGCGTGTGTGCGAGTGTGTGTTTGTTATTAATGTTATTATTTCTTAGGGTCAAGCGAAATAAACCTCCTGCTATTGACGGCTTGTCAGCAAATTTGCTCCAAAGAAATTTCGAGGCATTGTCTGATGTTCTGATTTTCATGCTGGATGGTTTTCTGCAAACTGCGTTTTTCCCGAATGAACTTAAAACAGCCATAGTTAAAACGCTATTTAAAGGAGGACAAAAAGACGACATGATAAACTATTGACCCACCTCGATCTTGCCTATACTTTCCCACATAATCAAAAAATTTCTTTTGAGATCTATGTCAACCCATCAGTTTGGTTTCGTTCCCGATCGGGGTACTGTAGATCTTCTGAAAGAGTTCTCCGATGAATTTTTTCAGCTTTCGTTCAGAATTTGTTTTGTGATGCTATATTTTTAGACTTTCCAAAGCTTTTGAAACAGTTCATCCCAGTATTTTATTACAAAAACTATACTCCATAGGTTTCAGAGGCCTGTTTTACGATGTGCTTAAGAATTATCTTTCCCGTCGGTCATAAGTTGTTGTTCTAGACGGGGCAAGGAGTCAACTTCCATTGAAGGTCGCAGGTCCGCAGGGCTCCATATTATGACCTCTTCTGTTCAATTTGTTTGTTAATGACTTATCTTAAGTAATTTCCTAAGGTTTAATATTTCAATACGCCGACGACACTGTACTGCTTTCTAAGCACTTTTCTTACAACATGGCCATAACTAATCTGCAGAATAATATACAGAAAACAATGGGTTGGTTCACTAATAACTGCTTGGAGATTAATCCAATTAAAATAAAAAGGTTTGCTTCAGATCCCAATTAAAACTAACAGCTATCGATGCACCGGTTTTTCTACATCTTCACGACTGTTTTCCCTGTCGGTGCGTGCCGGTCACCTGTGTAAACTCGGTAAAATACTTCGGAGTCTTCTTCGACAGTGATATATTTTGGCACAGCCGGCTATCACACGTCTGTGATAAGCTTCTGGTTGTTTTTCCATATAAAATCTATTGTTCTTTTTCAAATATAAAAAAAGGTATTGGGCATGCTTTGGTGTACAGCATTCTCCAATATGGGATTACTGTTTTTTTTTTTTTGCTCAGCCATATCGCAAAACCGAGTTGACACTTTACTAAGAAACATACTAAGAAATATAGCATATAGCACCCCCTTTTCTGTGTCCGACAATATTTTCACAGCCCTTGCTCCTGCTTACTTTCGAAGAATCTTTGTGGTACGACATTTCTGGGACAGAAATTTCAAAACTCGTCATACAGCTTTCTGAAGCCTGCGCAATACCATTCGTTTCGAGAAGCCGCGCTCCTCAGCAAGGTATGGGAAAGCCAGGCGCTGTGTTTATGTTCCCCATATTTTTAATGCCTTGCCAGAGGAAGTGTTTTTCGCAGCATCTAGAAAATCATGGTTCACTCATTGTAACACGGTTCCTATATGTCTGAAAAATATTCATGATAAGGCACGACGTGTTATACTACTGTTGCCTTAACGTAGGTCCCTTGCTGTTTATTTTCATTTCTTGTTGACGTTACTGTTCCTAACCTGTTACACCCTGGTCACTATTAAAGTCGTGTGAGTATTGTGTGGATATGATGTGTTGATATTATGTTCATATTTTATGTTTATATTGCACGTTCGTCTGCCGACTTTGTCGGGCCAAGTCCCTCAAGCCACTAGGGGCTTCGAGAGGCCCGTTTCGTTCCTCTGTACATGTTATGTGCAATAAAATATTTATTATTATTATTATTGTTTAGTTACTATAATTATTTTATTGTAATCATTTTTATTACAATTATCATTAAACCAATCGGCTATAAACTTCAGTGTAGATCTCCTGCTTGCGTTATGCATTTCAAGTTTCATTTCGCTGTTCCTTTTTGTTTACTTCTTCATTCTTCAGTATTCATTTTATTTTCACCCTTGAAATATTTACCTGAAGATCTCTCTGTGCCCCAAATTCTTGGCCAATCCCCCTATGTGGGAATGTCACATTGTGTGAGGGTAACAACAACAACAACAACAACAACAACAACAACAACAACAACAACAACAACAACAACAACAACAACAACAACAGCAACAACAACAACAACAACAACAACAACAACAACAACAACAACAACAACAACAACAACAACAACAACAACAACAACAACAACAACAACAACAACAACAACAACAACAACAACAACAACAACAACAACAACAACAACAACAACAACAACAACAACAACAACAACAACAACAACAACGGAGCGCTCGCGCTTGTAGGACATGCAATTGCGCTTCTAGGGCACACAATCAGAAAGAGACAGTTTCGCTACACTATCAACCTCCGGATTGCAGCTCTCGGATGAATATTTTGGCCCTGAGACTTCCTTGCTGTGATGCCCCAGTTCATCTGTCGTACATACGCCTTTCGACTCATCATCATTATCAACCTGACTACGCCCACTGCATGGCAAAGCTCTCCCATGTCTCTGCTATTAACTGTCTTTTCGCAGCGGCGCCCACCCTATGCCTGTAAACTTCTTAATGTCATCTGCCCGCCTTACCTTCTGCCGCTCCCTGCTACGCTTGCCTTCTCTTGGAATCCACTCCGTTACCCTCAGCGACCAGCAGTTATCTTGCCTTTCCATTACATGCCCTGCCGAAGCCCATTTCTTCCTCTTGATTTCGGCCAGGATGTCATTAACACGCGTTCGTTTCCTCACCCACTCTGGCCGCTTCCGCTCTCTTAACAGTACACCTATCGTTTATCTTTCCATAGCTCGCGGCGTTGTCCTTAACTTGATCTCAGCCCTCTTAGTTAGACTTCACACTTCAGGATAATCCACGTGGAGACAGCCGCAAAGAATATTACTCCGCCACGTCCCATTAGTCCATCTCAAAGCCTCCATGTGTGCTTGGACGAAAAGAAAAAGCAGTATGAAACGAAGTGTTGGCGTTAGGAATCGCAGACGAAGCTGCAAGGCGCTCAGTGTTCTGGCTGCTGCCTATAATTTTCACGAATGTGATCTACTTTTTAGGCGACGATGGAGTAAGAGCGATTCAGCCTACCAGCTGCGTATCATGCTCCAAAATGTGGCAAATGTGACGAAAATGTGGCAAGAAGTGAAATGAACTGCAAGAGCTTGCCAGTCACGGTACTTGAAATTCGCAGCAAATAAATGTGCCTTTGTTCACATCGGTGTTACCTTACGGACGCGGACGTAGCCTGCGCGAACAGGTGCTCTAGCTTTGGCAGGTTTGGTTCTATCTATGAAACGAAGTATGGTGTCGTTGCGCAAAGAGTTTCCTTACACGACTTGCGCTATCTTGTTCGCTTTCAGATTCTAAGTAGACGACGGATTTCGGCATTGAGGCTTTCATTAAAGCGACTCTATTCGAAAATGTCACTGCATGGAAAGATCGTATTTGATAGATCGGTTCAGCTTGCCGTTCCAAATTGAGGCTGTTTCCTCTAAGGAGACCTTTATCAAAGCTGGGTTGATAAAGTTATCAAGAAGGGTCTGTGTTTAATATTTTCATTTAGTATACTGTTTTTTAGAGTTCCGCAGTTATAACCGCTGTTTCTAGGCCTTACCGTTACGATGGGCTTGACAGCGTCGATGGGGGCCTGTGCATAAGAAAAAAAAGTACAGTCAAGTCGGTTACCAAAACAGTATCAGATTATGAAATACAGCATTTTAAAAAGAAGTTCAGTACTTGTATGAAACAGTTTTAATTTAGAACTTGTTGATAATAGCTTCAATAAAACTAAGAGGGGTTCATTAATAATTAATTAAACTGCCGTAAGCCACTCACCTGGGAAGGGTTGCAGCTTGTACTGATTTGGCTTAAGCACTGTGGTGGAAAGGCAAAAAATTTTGATGCAAAATTTACAAGCAATGACAAAGCTCTGAAGAGATACAAAACAAAATAAGAAGCTTCTGGCGTGAGAGCATGTGTTGCATATAGTCTTCATTTAAAGCTTCTGATTTTGCTTTATTTTGCTGTTGAAAAAGCTGGAAACGTAGAAGCATTTCCTCTATGCGACTTCACTGGGCAATGGTAGCAATCTTGATGAGGACACACATAAAGGTCTCTGGCATGTTTCACCGCGCTGAAGGATGCGATTGAAATAAGTAGTGTCAGCCTGGATGTGTTAATAAACGAGACACGAGACATTAGAGCGTGCACTATCGGCACGGGCTTTAGTTATTCCGCGGAACAGGCGTAGCAGCTCTTTGTACTTATTCCATGCCGTTGGCTTCCGATGTAGGTGTCCAGCTTACATACGTGACGCACTCGAATGTCATTATTTCTAATAGGTCGGAGATTTTAGATTGCATCTCTGCACACATAGAATTTTTGAAGGCATACATATTAGTAACACTGATTACAGTATTTGCTTGACTCTAACGCGCGCCTTTGTTCCAGAAGAAATCGCCTAAAACCGAAGTGCAGGACTAAAGCTTATATTATTTCTCTCCAATCAACATTTTCCTGTGCTAGCTAAGGCCACCTCATCCTAGCAAACGTCTTTATTTATACCCTCCATCTAACTTTCTGCCGTCCTCTGGTACGCTTACCTTCTGGTATCCACTGCGTTGCCATTAACGATCATCGCAAATCTTGCCTTCGCATTGCATGCCCTGCCCAATCCCCTTTCTTCCCAATCCGGGCCTGTGAGTACAACTTCAGTCATTAAGTAGCGTTGGCTGGATCGTGTCTCTCTGCCTGATGCTCTTTCTTATTGGTATTTTATTGCTTACATTATGGAGAACTCTGCTGGCCGTGCAGCCGTTGTAGATATCTTCCCGTAGTTTTATACAAGGCTCTTCCACGCCCTGAACTCGCAACGCGTGCATGACTGTTGAAGTTTTCACTAAGTCAAATGCCTTCTGGCAATCCATGGAGGATGTATATAGCGGTTGATGATACTCTGCTCATTTTTCTCTCATCCGATTAACAGTGTACATGTAATTTATTATCAAGTACCCTGTACGAAATCCTGCCTGATAATTTGGTTGATTGAAAATTAAGTTTATCCGACTCTTTTAGCGATTATTTTAGTGAATGCGCTCTAAGCATCAGAAATTAAGCTAATTGGTCTATAATTTTTCAAACCCTTGACTCGCTTTTCTTATAGATGAAGATGATGCTAGCCTTCTTCCGAGCTTCCAGTACATACGAGGTCATAAGAAATTGCGCAGAAAGGCCGATAGAATTTTCAAGAACAACCTCTCCACCGTTCTTCAGCAGATCTGCTGTTCGCTGATCCTCAGCTGCTGCTTTTTTCGCGTTCGCATTGTTCTTAAATGCTTTTTTGACTTCCTCTTTCATTACTGGAGGGATGTCCCGTTGCTGTGCCCTAGTGCATCTCTGAATAACGCCCTGATTATATTGACTACTGTATAGACTTGTGTAGAACAGTTCAACTAGTTTAATTATATTTGGTCCGTTTTGCTAAGGCCGCTGCTTTCTTTGTCTCTTAACTTGTACATGTGATTTTTGCCTATGGCGATTAAGCATTCGAATATAAAAGTGAAACTGCGTTGTCATCGGGCCACAAAACTGGCGGCTTGGCACCTCATGCGCATAAATGTTATAAATATCGTCTAGCATAGTCTTTTATACGCAGATACCTCTAGAGCATTTGAAGCGTCTCGTCAGCGAGGCGCCGACTTGGACTTGTGACAATATAGCAAGGGCAGTAGCGAAGACGCGTGGAGTTCACTACGACGCCGGATTAAAAAAAAAAGTCCGACCTTGCGTGCGGAGGAGGGGGATTGAGGAAAGCAAGGAGGTTAACCGGAAGAACAACCGTTTTGTTGCCCTGCACAGGGCAAAGGAATGAGCGGATAAAAAGGTGAAGGAGAAAAGAGAGCAGCAGGAGGTCTTCTAAGCACACAGTGGATAAGCTGGGCAGTGCCACGCAGAACCTACAAGCGCCGCAGAAGCTCCCGTCGAAAGACAACCCCCCCCCCCCCCCCCAAAATGTTATCGGAACTCAGCATGTGGGCAAGGTGACAAGGTCTGCACTGGCGGCACCGAAGAGTGCGCGATGGAACGAGCTAAGAAAAGCTAACGCTTTAAACAATTCAGGGGACATTAAAGCTCCGCCTTTAAGGGTATGGCATCAGCACTGCTTCCTCTTTCACTGCGACAGTCATGATGTGAAAGGCCATATGACATGAAGGCCTACTTTAACTATGCCGTACGAACGCGTGCCTGCGTAGCGACACAACCCGTGCGGCGGTGGTGTAGCTGGCGTTCTGTATGGGAGCTTCTTGAAAACAGCTGTTTTTCGACCAATCCGGATTCTTCTGTCACTCATGCCAACACCGACGCCGGCATCAACGCCGACACCGACTTCTGTGCGACACGAGACCTTTATGTTGTCGCGTAACTAGTTGATCTTGTCCACCGAGTAAAGTAGCAATCTGGCGGCATCATGTGCGTATTTTTTTTATTGAACCATGGAAATCTGGTGCGTGTTACGATCCAAGTAATTGCACTTCTTTTTTTTCTGACCTTAAATAGCGAATGCTCCTTACAATATAGGAAGCGTTAGAATTGAGTAAATACGGCACTTGTCCGCTGGTGGTAGGTTTTGCCTTGAAAAAGTATCAACTGCGTATATGGTTACCAAGAAAATAGGCCGTGGATGTCATATTTGAATAGTTTTACGCCATTTCGATCTCGGCATATGAGTGTTCCTCCAAAAGCGCATACCTTCTTGAGGTTGTTCACGTCGGGTATGTTGACACTCTTGCAGGATCCTAAAAAAGAACGGCGGAAAAATATAGTGGTGAGCAAACGCACGTAGAATCGACAAACATCTGATTAGAGCAGTGAACTTTCATAGGCATGATCTCTTTGAAATGACTCCTAGCAGAATTTCTCCCTTAATATCTGCCATTTTGGAATGCTGTATAAGTTTGTATTTATAAAATTTTCCTGTAATTAGCAAAATTTGTTTTCACAATACTGGAGGCAGAGCTCAAGCTTCTGGAAAGCGTATTCTCTTTATGTGATTATATAGCTAAGAAACCCTGCTAGCCCAGTTGCAAAACAAAGTTTCAGCTGCAAAAAATTACCAAAAATTTTTTTTTGAAGCTTGAAATGACACTAACAGCTGGAAGAGAAGATTATAGGGCTGTATGCTGTGACTGTTCATTGGCTTTTATATTCAATTTGGCTGTGACGTTAATGTGACCAAACCAGCAGCAGGTAGTCAAGAAAACGGCTAATCAGACACAACTGGTCTGGTAGAGCGCCTCAGCGAGCCAGCCCCTTTCCGCCGCATTCTGGCCTGCTGAGTGGCTTGGACCACACTGCACCCATTTTTCGGACAAACGACCCCCTGGCTGAACGACCGGCGAAAAACTTCTTGTGGAGTGTCAAAGGTGTGCTTGCACTCCGTCCAAGGCGAGTGTCGGTGCTGATGCGCCAGTGTGACACGGGCTCGAGGCGAATTTATTTAAGTCATCGTCACCACATAAGCTCGACTACGCCCGCTGTAGGACAGATGCCTCTTTCATATCTCATCAATTAACTGTTTCCTGTGCCAGGTTCGGCCACTTCATCTCGCAAACTTCTTATTCTCTTCCACCTAGATAACTTTTTGCCGCCCCCTACTGCGCTTGTTTTCTCTTGCAATCCAGTGGGTTGCCCTCAAGGCCCGTCCGTTACACTGCCTTCACATTACATGCCCTAGCCAAGCCAATTTCTTCCTCTTGATTTCGACTTCTATGTTATTAACCTGTATATGATCCCTGAGGCACTCTGCCCACTTATTGTCTCTTTACGTTACTCCTATCATGTGTCTTTCCATGGCTCGCTGTATTGTCCTTAACTTGGCTGAACCGTTTACGTTATCCTCCACGTTTCTGTGCCACAGGTGAGTACCAGTAAGATACATCTGCTGTATAGTTTTTCTTGAGGGATATTTTTCAAATTGCCATTCAGGATGCGAGAGAACCGGATATATGGTCTCCACCCCATTCTTATTCTTCTAGTTATTTCCCTCTCATGATCCCGATCAGCTGTCACTACCTGCCCTAAGTAGGCGTATTCCTTTACCACTTCCTGCCCCTCGCTAGCAATTGTAAATTGCTGTTCTCTTCCTAGACTGTTAAACATTACTTCGGTTTTCTTCAAGTCAATTTTCAGACCCACCGTTCTTCTCTGCCTGGCGAACTCATTGATGATGATTTGCAGTTCATCTTTAAGTGACTCGGCAAAGCAGTGTGATATGCAAATAGAATTTAACTGCGGTATTCTTAATTAACTCTGATCCCAAACTGCTGTCAATCCCTGCATCGGAATACCTCTTGTAAACATGCTGGAAACAGCACTTAGTCAATTGCTTTCTTGCGGTCAGTGAAGACTATATCGTGGTTGGTTATATTCTGCGCATTTCTCTATCACCTGATTGATAGTGCGAATATGGTTTGTTCTGGAGTATCCTTTCAGGAAGCCTGCCTTAATATTTGGTAGATCGAAGTTGGCCTTACCCTATGACCGATTACTTTAGTAAATACCTTACAAGCAAAGGGTAGTAAGCTGATCGGCCTCTAATTTTTCAAGGGCTTGACGTCTCTTTCTTATGGATTAAGATGATGTTAGCGTTCTTCCAAGCTTCCGGTATGCTCGAAGTCATAAGGGTTCGCGTATAGACGTTGGCTAGTTTTTCTAGCATTATCTGCCCCGCGTCCTTCATCCTATCTGATATTACTTAATCCTCACCTGCTGCTTTTCCCCTTTGCATCGCTCCTAAGGCTTTCTTTACTTTCTCTAACATTTCTGGAGGGATGTACCATTATTGTGCACCGTCACATTACTGTGCATCATTTTCTTGTTCTGTCTCTACTAAATTTGACTTTCCGAAATTTCATCAAGCTGCTTCACACTCGCAAGTTGTAGAAAACGCTGCAATCGTAAGCTGATTCACTTAACTCTTCCATAATAGTCTTAAACGTCTTCAAGAACACGCTTCTTGGAGGGAAATAGGGAAGGGAAAGGTCAAAACACTAGAAGAGCAGGCTAAATAGAAAGCATAAAGCAAAAGCAAAGTCCAGCGTGACAAGAAAACGTCTGGCTAGGCAAAATGAGACACTTGACTTGATTATAAATATTGCTCGAGTTGACAACACTCATAAAAGATAATAAAGGGTAAGCAGAGGGGCAATGACAAAAGCTGATAAAAATAAAGAGAAGTATAATATGCGTTCAAGAGTTTCAGTCACCACGGCAAAAAAAAAAAATGATGCGAGTTGCCACAAGAAATTTGAAGGCCTTACCGCTCGAGCCTGCAGAAAATACGCCTGCTAGGCAGCCCAATGCAATGCATAGGAATACTGCAAAGACCTTCATGTCCGAACGATTTGTCACCAACGGGAGCGCAAGTGATGATACTGAGTAGGCTATCACGAGAAGTGTCATTTGGAGTGTAGCTAGAGCGCAGTGGACACCAGTATTTAAGGAACTCGGTGGCCTTGGGTGGACACCAGTCCCGATACGTGAACCCATAAACTTCTCTCCACTTGTACAGGAAAAGAAAGAGGCGCCGTTTGTCGTAGGACATGTGGCTGACCTCTGTTGCTTGTCGAACATTCGAAGGTATTTCTAAGGTTTCCGAACCCATACGAACCCGACTTCGAGTGGAGTAAAGTGTGTTATTTTAGCGCAGGCTTGAGCGATGCCGCAGTGCAAACTCGTAAATGATGCACGTGGAAGGGGCGAGATCTCAAATACAACTATTTTCAGCTTTTCGGTTCTGGTTCATCTGTTCCTATCTTTACGTTTAGTGCTTGTATACGGCCAAGCACGGCAGGGCATTTACAGTGCAGGGCTTTTACCTCATCCGCTCGTTATCTCTTGTTGCTTTACCACTTTCGGTAGTCGCTTGCTCAGTTTCTGTGGTCTGCTCATGATTGTTTTACAAGTATTGTCGAAGCCATGAACTTATAAAGGTGGCTACAATATTGGCAAGCTGAAGCGGGGTTAATGCTCCGGCTCGCTTGAAACGTCTAGCACTTAGCCCTAAAACAGGCTGTTATTATTTAATATCGCATTGCTTACTCCTTGCTATATCTAAACACGAGTAAGGGCTCCTAAAGGTGTGTCGTGAGTTTCAAGTGATAAAGCTAGTTATGATTAGACGAATGGGGAAGCACAATTTCCGAACTCTTGCTGTGCACAGGTGAAAACTTTTTCAAAAAGGGATATTAAAAGCAAATTGAAACATATATGTCCTTGCATTTGAAATAACAGTGCAAACATGCAACTTGAAAGGGTGCCGAAAATTCCCACTTTCAGTACTTTAATTTGATTTAAGGCAGTAATTAGTCGTTAACATCTCTCCAAGGAATGCCATGCGGCTATTAAGGAAAGCTCTACATAGGAAACTTCAAAGCTGAAGAAAAAGCACCACGTATGTACCCTTTCTTATTTTTACAGTCCTGTAGGAGCTGAAAATTAAAAACAAAGCAGAACCCCAGACATCTTTGAGAGTCTTGAACAACCTTCAAATTGAGATTACCGCGTAGTGGAAATCACCACCGGCCATTGCTATTGCATGATAAGGAAGCTTAGCGTTGTCTTCAGCAAAACTAGTCTAGGTAAATATTGCTAGAAAGGAACCTGTGAAATATAAACTTTTAATTACGAAAGCAACTATCATGAATGAGATTCAGCAACTTCCATTTTCCGGTTTTGTTTGTATTTTGGCGTTATCGAATTGCATGCAGTGCTTATAAAACGATATGTCTACTTTTTTTATGAGTAGCCGTTGGGAAAAGCTCTAATTATACATATAGCCGCGTTCTGAATGGAAAATCACGAAAATAATTGCAGTTTCAGCTGACAATGAACTGCCATTATTCTTCTACACTCTTTAAGCATTAAGTTCTGGTAGTCTTTTTTCGGTTTGGTTTATTCGGCTTAATATCCCGAAGCAGCTGTGGCTATGAGGGACGCAGTAGTGGTTGGCTCCAGATAGTTTCGTCCACCTAAATTTCTTTAAAGTGCACTGATATCGCACAGTATATGGGCCTCTAGCATTTCTCCTCATAGAAAAGCGACCAACGCGGCCGGGATCGATGCCACGTCTTCGAGTCAGCAACCAAGCACCATAACCACTGAGGCACTACAGCGGGCGTAGTACTTTTCTGCTTTGCAATGCTGAAATAGCTTGACGGAGGCCTTTAATGAAGAGCGCGCTTTCTTCTGCTGCCGCTTCCACCGAACGTACTATATAGCAACATGTCCGCCTAACCCACTTTCGTTTTTGATGTCCCGTGCCAGCCTGCTTCTCTGCTTCTTGTCGCCATCAAGTGACAAGTTGCGGACGTGCTTTGTACGTTGCACATTAATTAGAGACATGAGCCATTTGTGCTAAGCCATGACAAAGTGAAGTGTTTTTTTGTCTTTTTTGGATGGTGGATTAACAGGTAACTTGGAGAAGGAGGTTGAGCGCAACTCAAAGACCTACGCCGAATTCATATGCAGAGCTTCAAACATTTACGAAGTAATGAATCGACGAGCGTTCATTAATGGAAATGATGATTGGAAATCATCTCAGTGACACCCCTGTCACACGGGCACATTTGATCCTCATTAAACTCGATGTGCAAGGAGATTTTCGAGCCTGCTTGAAACATCCGGTGCGACACAGGCATTTTCGACGCTTGTTGGAAAGTTGCCCTCATCTGTGTTTGCAGGCGCCAAATCTTCCGCCGACAGCCATAACAACGTGAGGTTCGGCAATACTGCGTAGTCGGGGCAGAGGCAGCGAAATCCACCCGCAGTGCCTGTGAGATTTCCGCGTACACTGCGGCGTTTCTTTTCTCGTGCCTCAAATCATCTAGACGTTCTTGCTAGCAGTCGAAAAGCGGCTGTCTCATGCTCGCTCCACAGTTTGCGCGCTGTCGAGCTGGAGGGCGCCACCTTCATTTACATTGACGGCGAACCTTGGAACGTGGTGTTGAGATTATTTATAAATATGTTTTCATATAAGCAGGCATAGTGCCTAACATGATCTGTCTTGCATTTTAAACAATTACAACAATAACACTTCGGTTCTGTTTTGTTGCTTAGTGTTTATTTTTACAGCGCAGTTAGAGCTAGAGTGCTTTCGATTGTACTTAGAACCTCAAGCACTCTTGAGGAATCTGCATCGAGTCAAGCAGGACCGAGAACGATCGCGCTTGAAAGTGGCCATGCGTCAACATTCGATTTGCACTGAGTCTGATGAGCATTGATTCAATGAAGATCGAAAGTGCCCGTGTGACAGGGGTTTAAGTGATGCGGGTGCCATGAGTGCTTTATATGATAAGATGCAGAAGGTGATCCACAAGGTCGCCTGTAAAGATCTGTGCAAGTAGTCAAGGGTCTGACGGAATCCCGTCTGGTCGGGATGGTACATGATACTAGTGAGTCGCACCGACCAAAAATTAAGATGGAATGACGTTTCGGCTCCCACACAGGAGCCTTGTTCACAATGAGGCAAAACGTTGCGGTGGTGCCTTTTTTATGCGGCGTGTATGCGATCCCAGCCATATCGCGTAGATAGGTGGCAAATTCCCGTCATTTCGATTGATCGTATGCGCTGTTGTTTGGATTATCAGCGACTCAAGGTTGAGCCGTGATTTCCTGTTTTTTTCTTTGGCGACCACACGTGCCTCTGCCCAGTTGATGTTGTGGCTGGCAGATACTGAATGCTCGGCAAGCGCATTTTGTTCTGCGCGCTGCTTCTTCACGTCATTCTTATGTTCACGTAATCTGCGTGCAAAATCTCCTGTTTCGCCTATCTATACTGATGGGCAGTCGGCACATGGAACCTGATAAACAACGCCAGGGAATCTTTCTTTCTTAAGCCCGTCCTTGACATTGACAAGTTGGCTTCTCAGTTTTTGAGATGGCACATGAGCAGTGTGCACACCATATGAACGTAAGATACGCGCAAGTGCATCACTGATGCCTGGGACGTGTGGGAGAGCCGTTCGCTTTTCTGTGCTTTCGGCTGGCTGCATCCTAGGGTGGTCAAGTTTTCGTTCCATGGAGTCGATGATGTGCACCGGGTAACCACAGGTCGTCAAATCACGTCGTATGTGTTTCGATTCAGCCGCTTGGTCTTCCCGCCTGGAACATACTTTCATGCGTCGGAGGAGCGATGAAACAACCGAACGTTTTTGGCAATCTGGGTGAATTGACCTGTAACTGAGGTAACGGCCGGTATGTGTAGGTTTCCGGTAAACGCCGAAATGTAATCTAGAGGAATCTCTTGTGACAAGCAGATCCAAAAATGGAAGACGGCCATCGATTTCTTCTTCCACGGTGAACTGTATGGCTGGCTCTATGCTGTTCAGTTGTACAATAAAATCTTTCAATGCTTCCCTCTTCATCACGCAAATGCAGTCATCCACGTACCTTAGGAAAACTTTGGGGGCAGGCGTGAATGCAGCGAGCGCGCGGCCTTCGATTTCTTCCTTGTTCAGATTTGCGACCGTGACGGAGATGGAAGCTCCCATCGCAGCACCGTGGATCTGCTTGTAAGGGACGTTCTCAAAGGTGAAATAGGTGTTTGTCAGGCAAAAACGGAGAAGTCGAGTCAGGTCTGGAACGTCGATAGGGGTCCTTTCAGGTAGCGTTGGGTCGGATTCAAGGGCAGCGGTGCAGACTTTCACGGCAAGGTCCACTGGAACACTTGTGAAAAGGGATTTTACGTCGAAAGATACCATTATTTCACCGGTTTCCACTTCCAGGTGTCGAACTTTTTCGATGAAGTCCTGGGTGTTGCGTATGTGTGTAGGTCTTTTGCCTACGAGAGGGGAGATAACGCGGTGCAAAAATGTTGATAAATTCTGTAGAGGCGAACGCGTGAAGTCTACAATAGGGCGCAACGGGACATCAGGCTTGTGAATCTTCGGGAGTCCGTAGATCGCAGGGGGTGAACCATTGTGGCATAGCAGGTAGTAATAGAGGGAACGTTGCTGCGGGGGAACCATCCGAAAGACATCCGCCAGTAGTTTTTGCAGCTCCTGAAATTTGGCCGTGGGATCCCGAGCAAGTTTGGCGTAAGTGTCCTCATCCTCCAAGAGAAGCAGCATTTTTTCCTTGTATTTGCTTCTATCGAGCACAACCGTTGCATTCCCCTTGTCGGCTGGGAGTACCACGATGTCTGGATTACTGCGAAGGCTCGTGACCGCTTTTTTCTCTTGACGTGTCAGTGACGAAATCGCGAGATGCGAAGGTATCTTAGACAGAACGCCGACAACGCGTGTACGTGCTTCCTCTCGGCACGACGGGTCAACCTGGGTGAGAGCATTTTCCGCCGCACAAATCATATTTCTTTTGTCGAGGGCCGGACCAATGTTGAAATTTAGGCCCAGGCTCAAGATCGACATTTCCGCCTTGTTGGGCTGATAAGATGACAGGTTCCTTACAAACCTATTTGGGGCGTCCGGAGACCTGTCTCTTCGGCGTTGCACTAGCCTTTCTAGTTTTTGTTCATGAGCATGCTCAGCTTTTCGTGAACGGAGGCCAGCTTGTGAACAAGGCTCCTGTGTGGGAGCCGAAACGTCATTCCATCTTAATTTTTGGTCGGTGCAACTCACTAGTATCAAGATCTGTGCAAGCTGGCGTCGTCCAACACAGGCTGACGCAGGACCCTTACACACACGCGCGCGCGCGCGCGCACACACACACACACACACACACACACACACACACACACACACACACACACACACACACACACACACACACACACACACACACACACACACACACACACACACACACACACACACACACACACACACACACACACACACACACACACACACACACACACACACACACACACACACACACACACACACACACACACACACACACACACACACACACACACACACACACACACACACACACACACACACACACACACACACACACACACACACACACACACACACACACACACACACACACACACACACACACACACACACACACACACACACACACACACACACACACACACACACACACACACACACACACACACACACACACACACACACACACACACACACACACACACACACACACACACACACACACACACACGCACGCACGCACGCACGCACGCACGCACGCACGCACGCACGCACGCACGCACGCACGCACGCACGCACGCACGCACGCACGCACGCACGCACGCACGCACGCACGCACGCACGCACGCACGCACACACACACACACACACACACACACACACACACACACGCACGCACGCACGCACGCACGCACGATAAGAATACGGGACTGAGCGCCACTCACAACTGGTTTAATATGAAGAAAGCACATACATGCATAGATGTACAGCCGGCCAGCGCCTGCGCAAGGAGCATGTTCACACAACAGGTACACGATAATGATCTTTCAAAAAACTGTTTTTCCGCCTTGTACAAAGATATTGATGTTTCACTGACGCACAAACTGCCTTTCTTGCTGATATAGAACGCTTCGATCAGTTGTTTTGCTTTTACATTGCTACTTCTGGCCAGAATCCGCACCATGTTTGGCTTTGGCGCCTTAAAAAGTACAATGATCAATTACCAACTAGCCTGACAAGAAGTTCTCTTAATTTAAGAGGTCGAAAACAACGCGTCAAAGGCGTCGCCAAGCAAAATATTGCCACGTAGTCGTGATGGCACTCCTTTAGCCACGAAGACAGGAAAAATAGCTCCCGGTAGAAACTATGGGGCTGACCTGCGCACACGATGAACTGAATGACTCGGCGGCGGTGAAAGCAACAGGCCTGCTCGGAGGTCGTCGGAAACAATGCCTGCCGCTCTCAGCTATGTTGGATTGAAAGCTGTCGACGAACTTTCGGGGGGCGTGCAATGAAACCGCAACAGCCTGGAATAACGCAGATTTGGCGCCGCCTGGGTGCGATCAATCGGGATAAATCTGGTCGCCCCTTGCATCACAAAGCAATAAAGCCACGTAATGGCACCTTTGAAGAATAAACGAATATTAAAACGCTTTGCCTAATTTCTCCTCCTAAAAACATCGACCAGATGCTTTACAGCTGAAAGAAATGTGAGAAAAAGTAAACACTGAGTTCACAAACTGAAAATGCAAGCACACTGTCCGTTAGAGTGCATAAAGAGGATTTAGTTGCACGACATTTGCAATGTCTGGTCGGGCACGGCGCTTGCCCAAGTTCTCTGAGTCAGCGAATGCACTTGCACAACGCAGCGAGCTATGGAAAAAAAAATGATAGTCGTAACGTTAAGAGACCGGAAGCGGGCAGAGTGGGTGAGGAAAGAAACTCATTTTAATGATATTCTAGTCAAAAAGAAGAGAAAGAAATTAGCTTGGGCAGGGAATGTAATAGGAAGGCAAGATAACCGCTGGTCCTTAAGGGTAACGGTGTGTATTCCATGAGAAGGCAAGCGTAGCGCGGCAGAAATTTAGGTGGGCGAATGAGTTTAAAAAGTATGCGGGCATACGGTGTCCGTAGCTGGCAAATGAGAGGATTAATTGGAAAGGCGAGTCAGAGGCCTTTTCTCTGCAGTTGACGTAGACAGGCTGCTGATCATAATGAGCGGGTAAAGTAGTCGGTGGCTATGATGATCCATTTGTCTACATTCGGCGTGAACTTACGCATGTGCTTCATCCGGTTTCCCTCAATAACGACTACCAGTACGTTCGCCTAACAGTGAAGAGGCGTAATCTCAAGTTTACGCTTTTGGGTGCGTATCTGTCGCCTTCAAGTCGACTTGACGCCGTACGACTGCGTGGCTTGATGTAGGTTACAACTGGCACTTGGATCGTCATGGGCGACTTCAGCGCTGACGTCACCGTGTGTGGAAGCGTTAGAATGAACATAAGGGGACGAAAGCATATGTTCTTTGCCTCTGACCGTGACCTTCAGTGTCTACTAACGGGTCCCCAACCTATAATCAAGAGACAACTTACAGCAGCTCTCTTGACAAGGCTTTCGTTTTTCGACGCCTTAACAGGAAAGTCCGGTGGTCTTCGTATATTGAACCCCATGACATTGACCATATCGCAACATATTTAATCATTACCGAAATTTCTACAGGCACCTCTATTATACATATGGGACGCATCGATTAGTCAGTGTTTCAAATACTTATGGTTTCCCTGCAGGTTTGGAAGTGAAAACTAAGAGGCCATGGAAAACGCGACACGGGTGTTCACCTCAGTTACAAAGTACATGGAATTCGATATGGAATTGCAGCGCCTGCGATCACTGCGACGGATGGCAGCGTGTAGATACCAATGCAAAAAGTCAAACCTCGACATCAGAGAAGCAAGGCGCTTCCAAATGAAAATTCAAGCCCTCCAGGCACAACGTTGGAGGCCATTCTGTGACGCACTTGATCGGCGGAAACCTTTCTCACACATCTTGAATGTCGTTCGTAGCCTGCGAACATCCCCACACCAGCTGCACTCATTCAAGTCTCTGGCACTCTGCCAACGACGTGGCGAGGTCGAGGTAGCTGAAGATTTCTGCGCTGCGGTAGCAGAACTACCGAGCCCATTCCTAACGCGGAATTGCAGCGATGTCCTCGCTTCTCGGAGTTCACCGATGGACGTTCCCTTCTCTGTGAAGGAACTTGACGCCATGCTGGCTTGTGGCAGATGGTCATCATCGCCTCGACCCGAGAGTGTGCAATACTATGCACTTGCAATCCTTGGACAAGAAGCTAGGTGTGTCCTTTTGGAGTATTAAAACAAATCATGGAATGAGGACACAGTTCCAGACGAGTCAATGTCCAGCAATCTAATTCCGCACCTGAAACTACGGAGATCGCCTTCTGACCTGACATCATACCGTCCAATTGCACAGGCTAGCTGCGTTGGCAAATTGCTAGAAAGAATGGTGCTTACACGTTTTGAGCGGTACCCTAGTCGTTATCGTATATGTACGGCTATAATGTCCAGGTTTCGGCGTGGATGCTCTTCAATTGACAGCGTGGTCGACCTGGTGTCCTCCGTCCAGCGCGAAAAAATTGTGATGCGCTTGATCGCGGCATTGTTCCCGGATATAAAGGGCGCATATGGTGATATAACCCATCAAGCTATTTTGGACGCTCTGGAAGCTGTCGAACTAGGTGGTCGCGTATTCTGCTCGATACGCAGTTATTTATCCAACAGATCTTTCTTTGAGTGGACTGAGTGTGGAAGAACATCTTCGCATTTGTATGAGGACGACATCTGTATCTAAGTTCCGGAGTTACGCGCCCAAAACTTGAAGCGATGCTTCAAAAGGCTTGAAGTATTCTTGCGGCCAACCTCCCCCTGCAAGGCCTACGGATTTCAACCGAAAAGTGCTCGCGTGTTGCGTTTACACGCAAGGACATGTCTCATTATACGGTATGCGCAAATGGCACAGCAATACCCTACGGAAAGAGCCATCGATTTCTGGGCGTAATCATCAAACGAAATATATCATGGACCCCCATATTTCATACTTGAAAAGCAGACTGACAGCGATTGATAACGTACTCGCCTTTCTTGGGGGAAAGTCGCGGGGAGCGTCAGTGCGGTCCATGATGCAGCTTTACAACGCGTTCTTTGGCACAGCCTCCCTGCACTTGGAAACATTCGAAAAGCCAGCATACAGAGTCTATAATGTGTTCAAGCTCAAGCTCTCCGGACCGGCTTAGATTCGCCGAAATGTGCCTCTACGGCCGTAGCTGTACTCATCGCATAGGAGCATCCAATCCCTACCTACCTGACAGCTGATGCACTGATGGCACATTTTAAACACATATCCCGGGTTCTATCTTACCACCTTGCCAGTGTTCCTGTTAACAGGCCACGCACATCGTTTAGAAACACCATTGATGCACATCGCGCCATTCTGCCATCCCAGTCTGCACCGGCCTCTATACCCTTCCCGCCACTTTGGAGCCTGCACAATGCCCGTGTGCTTCTTTCAATACATGGCATCAAGAAAAAGGTGAATTATTCGCCAATAGAGCTGCAACAAGTCACTCTTGATTTTTTTCATGAGCAACATGCGAACCGGGTGCACCTCTATACCGACGGCTGTGATCCCCATCAGTTCTGCCTCTATGGCCATCCTCTCAAGGACTATAGAAATCAGAGTTAGCATAGCTCACTAGACTTTTTTGATAGGTGCAGGACTCACCGCTATTCGTGTCGCCTTTGAATACAACAATCAAGAAATGTCAGCAGTGGTCTATTTTTACCGATTCCATAGCTGCCCTCAAAGTCTTACAAGTTGCTCTTCACCGTGGAGCCCATGAGCAAGTGATCGCGGAAATACGACAACTACTCCACTCCGCCATCAATAAAAGGCACGACATTATCTACCAACGGCTACCGGGACAGAGCGGCATAACAGGCAATCACCGCTCCTCATGACAGTGATTTTGTGCCTATCCCAATTTCGATATCAGACACAGCGGGCTGGTTTTGTGCACTTGCGCTGGAAATCACGCTTGCCGCGTGGCATTGAAGCCAACTTTCGAATTCGCGTTTAAAATCCTTGGACCCAGATCTCAAGCTCCCGCTTCCATCTTGTCTACCACGACGTGAAGGAACTTTACTGTGTCGCCTATGGCTTGGTGTAGCTTTCACCAACCATTCATCATCATCATCATTATTATTATTATCATCATCATCATCATCATCATCATCATCAACCAGACTACAACCACTGCAGGGAAAAGGCCTCTCACATGTCTCTCCAACTAACCCTGTCCTTTGCCAGCGGCGCCCACCTTGTCTGCAAACTTCTTAATCTTATCCGCCCACGTAACATTCTGCCGCCCCCTGCTATGCTTGCCTTCTCTTGGGATCTACACGATTACCCTCAAGGCCTAGCTGTCATCTTGCCTTCGCATTACAGGGCCTGCCCAAGCCCATTTCTTCCTCTTGATTTCGACTAGGATACCATTAACCCGCGTTTGTTCCCCCACCCATTCTGCCCGCTCCCGGTCTCTTAATGCTACTCCTATCATTTGTCTTTCCATGGCTCGTTGCGTTTTCCTTGACTTAAGATGAACCCTTTTCGTTAGGCTCCACGTTTGTGCCCCATAAGTGAGTACCGGTAAGAAGCAGCTGTTGTGCACTTTTCTCTTGAGGGATACAGGTAAATTGCTATTCATGACCTGAGAGAACCTGCCATATGCGCTCCACCCCATCATTTCATTTCATTTATTTCATTTATTTACCCTCAGGGCCGTTAGGCGTTACAGAGGGGAGTGGGAATAACATATAAGTACAAAAAACAAAAACAGCAGCTAAAAAATTTGAATATAGTTACAGCACACACTGATTTAAGATTAGTAACAGCACTAGCAAAAGGCAGCATTACACAAAACAAACCCCAAAAGAAAACAGCAGCAAATAAAATAAAACATAGATATAGACAGAGACTTATATAAAATTAGTAACAGCGTTTCGAAAGGCAACAGTATCGGTAATTTCAACAATATCGTGGGGAAGGTGATTCCAGCTGACACAAGTTCTGGGTATGAATGAATCGTGAAAACATCGCGTGCGACAAGGAGGGATCCAAACTTTGTGGCGGTGATCCATGCATGCTGAAATATATGATGGTCTTTTTAACAACCTCTCTTTAAGATAAGGATTATGATAAATTTTGTGAAAAGTACATAATGAAGCTATTGACCTTCGATGGGAAAGAAGCGGTAGGGAAAGGTTAGCTTTCATGGCAGTTACACTACTAGTACGATAATAGTTGGAAAGTATGAAACGACAACCGCGGTTTTGAACTGATTCTAAGTCAGAAATGAGAGATTCGACCCCAAGGTTCCACACCGATGAAGCATATTCCAATTTAGAGCGGACCAAAGTTTTTTAAAGTAGTAGTTTTAATGAACTCGGTGCACATGAAAAATTTCTGCGAAGGTATCCAAGGATGCGGTTAGCGTTTTTTTTAATGTAGTCAACATGAGGTTTTTGAAGACAGGTTAGAAGAGACATGAACACCCAGATATTTATAAGACGACACAGTTTCAAGAGTGATGCCATTAATGTAGTAGGTAGAGTGTGTAGTGGACAGACGAGAAATGGGCAAATGCTTGCATTTAGTAATGTTTAGCTTCATATTCCACAGGTTACACCAATCCAGTACCTTGTTAATATCTGACTGAAGAACAGATGCATCATTATCGTCATTAATTTCGCGGTAAATAACACAGTCATCGGCAAAAAGACAAACGGAAGACGATATAGTAGTGGGTAAGTCGTTTATATAAATGAGAAAGAGGAGGGGCCCAAGAACGGACCCCTGAGGCACACCAGAGCCAACAGGCGAGGAATCTGAATTGACGTTATTTGCTGTTACGAACTGACTTCGGTTTGAAAGAAAGCAATACAACCATGCAAGTAATGTGGAATCGATGTTAAGGCTTTTTAGTTTAAGAAAAAGAAGCTCATGTGAAACCTTGTCAAATGCTTTAGAAAAATCCATAAATATAGAATCAGCACGGGACCCGCGATCTAGAATGCAATGCAAGTCATTTGTGAAGCATATGAGTTGCGTTTCGCATGAAAATGATTTACGGAAGCCGTGTTGGGCATTACTGAAAAAGCAATTGGATTCCAAAAAGGTAGCAAGATGAGATTAGATGACATGTTCCATGATTTTACATGGAATGCTGGTGAGCGACACAGGGCGAAAGTTATCAGGGCAATGTTTATCGCCAGACTTGTGCAGCGGAATCACCCTCCCAACCTTCCAGTCATTGGGAATACAGCCTGTTTCCAGAGACTGGTCAAACAGTTTGGTAAGGATCATTGAACTGTACATTTTTGTATTAACCAGAAATTTCGAATTAATGTTATCGACGCTACAGGAGCAAGAAATCTTAAGGTTCTCAATTATTCTCAGGATGCCAGTTGTGTCAAAAAGAATTGGATCCATGGGAAAAGCATCCAAGACCGGACACTCCTGATTGATAAGGCAAACATTGCCAGAAAAATCAAGAACAAAAACACTATTAAGAACACTAGCGCATTCATTAGGTGAATATGCAACGCCGTCAGAAGATGTAAGTAGTACTGACGAACTATCTTTCTGGTTCACAGTGTTCCAAAACTGTCTAGGGTTATTAATCAGCAGAGCAGGCAAAGTACTCTTAAAGAAGGAGTCCTTAGCATTTTTCAGAGCTAATTTGTACTCAGCGGCCGCAGAAAGGTAACCGTCCCATCGTTGTTGCGAATTCGATGATTTGGCCGAGCGAAACAAACGTTTTTTCTTATTGGATAGCCTTTTTAAAATGTTATTGAACCACGGTGATTGGCTATTACACCGCAAAAGTCTTAGTGGCACAAATGTATTAGTGAGACGTTCAACAGTGTCCCTAAACAATTCCCAATTAGTGTGGACAGAACGCTGTGAAAATTCTGGTAAATAACTGTTTAAGAAAAGAGCTAATTCACGATTAATAGCATCATAGTCCGCCCGTTTGTAATCTCTAATAGACTTGAAAATGCTCCGGCGATTAGGAATTTTAATTTTTACATCGAAATGAAGCAAGGAGTGATCACTAAGACCAGGTAAGTACGAGATTGAAGGGATAAGATTCGGCGCGTTGGTTAACACAAGGTCTAATACACTGGAACATGATGGCGTGACGCGAGTTGGCTTAGTAACTAGCTGCGAAAGGTTGAAATCCAAACAGGTTCGCAAAAAGTTATTGCATTCGGTAGAAAAAGGGGCGAGGGTGCGGCGATGTATTAGCCCACACGATGCTGGGATAATTGAAGTCACCAGCAAGAAGGATTGCCGCACCCGGATAACGTACTGAGATCATGTTAAGAGCATCATGCAAATCTTCAACGAAAGTTGCACACGAAGACGGGGAACGGTAGCATATGCCCAGAATCAGTTTCCTGAAATGAACATGAAGTTCAACCCAAACCAACTCTAAGGTGTTAGAAAGACTGATGGGCGAAGACACAATATTATCGGCGATGGCTATTATAACACCTCCTCCACTTCTGTGACCTCTATCAGAACGATAAACATTGTAGCGCTTCTTGCAATCGAACAGTTCCTTGCTCTCTATCTTTGCAGAGAGCCACGTTTCGGTCAGCAATACAACATCAGCATCACATGAGTCGATGACAGAGCTTAGATCTTCCCGCTTTGGTATAATGCTTCTGATGTTTGTAAAAAGAATTGAAAGCGCTGTCTTATCTCCAGTCGCCCGTCCACTGCCCCTCCCGTATCTCTACGGCGAAGCGTGTGGTGAGCCAGAAGCAGTGGGCGTTATGCCCCTCTCATGATCCTGATCATCGGTCACCACCGACCCTAAGCCGACGCATTCCTTTACCACTTCCAGCCCCCCTCTGCCTATTGTAAACTGCTGTTCTCTTTCTAGCCTGTTGAACATTACTTTGGTTTTATTCGGGTTAATTTTTGGACCCACTGCTCTGCTTGCTCTGTCTGTGGAACTCATTGATCATGATTAGCAGTTCATCTCCTGAGTGACTAGGCAAGGTAATATTATCAGCAAATCACACATTATTTAGGTATCGTTCATTAACTCTTACCCCCAGCTGTTCCCAATTCAAGCCTCGGAATACATCCTGTAAACAGGCGGTGAATAGCATTAGCGAGATCGTGTCACCTTGCCTGACGCCCTTCGTTATTAGAATTGAATTGCTGACATTATGGAGGGCTATAGTAGCTATGCCACCAACCGTTACTCTTTCTTAATCGATACGGCTGATAGCCCTGTATGTGCCATCTGCAGGTGTGACGAGACTATAGCTCTTTTTTGTTGATGCCCTGCCAACAGCGCCTAAAGGCAGTCTTTCTGCTGTGCGCTTGAGCGCCTAGATCCACGTCCACTGACGGAAATGAAGACTCTCGGCCACTGGCCGCGGTGATCTTCATTTTCCTTCTACTTTCTTTTCTCTTTCACTTTTGTATCCCCTAGCCTCTTTCCCCGCCAACCCTTTAATATTCCGGTTAACCTCTCTGCCTTTCCTCTTCCTTTTCCTCCATTCGTTTCCAGATGTTCACTTTGGGAAATGGTCAACCAGGTTCATACCGATCTTTCGGAAGGGCCTTGACGGCTTCAATGGGATTCAGGAATCGTGTCGATCGGGTGAGGGGCGTTTTTCGTCGCTGGCACCCTCGGAATGTTTTCACATAACGCACATCAGCAGTTGTCGTGGCCAGTAGTACTTATCTTTAAATCGGCGGAGGGTGTGGGAAAACCAGAGATGCCCAGCTGTCAACTCGTTGTGTATTGCCTGTAGAATTCTATCGCAAAGGCTAGCGGGTAGGAAAAAGAGGTAAATAGTCTTGTTCGGAGCAAAGTTTCTCCACGCGCACATCATTCTGTATGGAGAACGAAGACAATCCAAACTTCATGATGGCTGGGGATGAAGAAGCATTGCCTTCTAAGTACTCGTATAGTCGTTGCAAGTCGTGGTCCGAGAGTTGCTGCTGTGGTAAAGTGTCGTTGCTGATAGATCTAAGAAAAGCAGTGGCGGTGCAACTGCAAGGGCTTGTGACATGCAGTCAGCATCAGACTACTTGCGTCCGGACTTGTAAACGACAGTGAGGTCAAACTCTTGGAGTCCTGATCTCAGTCGAGCGAAGCGGCCAGACGGGATCTTCAAGTTGGCGAGCGCGTCATGATCAGTAACAACTTTGAAAGGCTTGCCGTACAAGTGCGGGCGGAATTTTTACGTGGCCCACACTATCGCAATGCACTTATACGTCGTGAAATAGTTGGCCGCTGCCTTTGACATACAGCGGCTGATGTACGCTATTACTCGACCACGGCCTTGCTGCTTCTGAGCAACAACGGTGCCTAGCCCCACGCTGCATGCGTCAGAATGGAGTTTGGTTCCGGCGTTTTCATTGTAGTGCCCAAGCACGCGCGGCGACTGTAAGCATCGCTGTAGTTCATAAAGTGCTTCATGTTGCGAGCTTTACACTTGAATGACGCATCCGGCTTCTGTGAGTTCTGTAAAGGGCTCGGCGAAGCGCGAGTTCTTTACGAACAGGCGGAACTACGCGCACAGCTGTGGGACTCGGCGCACAGCTGTCTGGGTTGGCTGTGGAAACTGCATAAGTGGTGCTTTTCAGCGGGTTGGGTTGTATTTTCTTTTTTCTTTCAATGCTGTATCGTAAGCGAAATAACACTGTTCTGGCTCTAGAGTGACGCTTGATGAGCTGATTGCCTCTAGCACGGTTGGAAGCCTTTTTAGAGGATTGCCGATTTTGCGGAGAAGACTACGACGTCATCTAAGTATAGAAGGCAAATTCTCAACTTGAGTCCCACCATTACTGTGTTTATTAAATGCTTGAATGCTGCTGGGTCAAAATAAAGTCCGAATGACATTACGCTGAAATCGTACAGCCCATCAGGTGTAATGAAGGCGGTGTTCTCACTGTCCCTTTCATCGACCTGGGGTTGCCGATACCCGCTCCTTTAGTACATGGACGGAAAGTGTTTGGCGTAGCTGAGGCAGTTTAGGGTATGGTCGATGCGGTGCAAGGGATAGATATCTTTTTCGTTACTTTGTTTAGTAACAGAAGATTACTGTACTTCTTCACAAGGACTCCTGGGGGGCCCAAGGGCTCTTGCAATGCTTGATGGCGTCGTCGCGAAGCATTTCTTCTACTTTTCCCCGGATGGCTCGCGTTCTCGCGGTGACACATGGTAGGGACTTCGACGGAGAGGTAGGAGTGCTGATCGGTTGCAATCAGATGTTTGGTAATCGGCGTTTGTCGGACTTTTGACGACGACGAGAAGCTCTCGATGTAGCTTTGAAGCAGACTGCGAATCGGGTCTCGTCTGTTCGGGAGCAGAGATGCGTCTATGTCGAAGACGAGCTTGTCATAATACTTAGGTGAATGTTCTAGGATTCATTGGAGAGAGCGAAGGTGTCACAAACGTCTAAAAATTTGTTGAATAAAGCTATCGTAGTTTCTCTGGTAGCGTGTTGGTATTCTTCACTGAATATCTGCCGCAGCACTTTACATCTTTTTGGTTACAGGCGCGAAAACAGACACAACACAAGGTAGAAAGACGGGACGGAGCGCCACTTGCAATTGATTTACTTGAAGGCAACACGGACAAATATATACCATCATACACACAAGGAATGCTATCATCTTCAAGGTTGATAAGATAGCGAACGAGTGAAAAAATTGTTCTTTGCCTTATACAAAGATATGGACGTGTCGCTGATACACATGCTTCCTTTCTTTGCAATAAAAATGCTTCGATTAATTCTCTGGATTTTGTGCCTGCTTTTTGAAAGAATTCGTGCACCAGAAAAACATGGCTCACAAGAGCGTGACTGCAGGACCTTATATGCTTAAGCATATTTGGGCCTTCTTTATATTGCTCTACGTTTCTGTCATGTTCCCTGATTCGCTCGTTAATTAGAAGTCGAATATTCCGGCTCTTTCTTTGCGCTTCGCTTTCAGCGTCGGGTCATGGCCTCTTCGGCTAAGTGGATCACTGGTCGGGCAAGTCTTTGGGGCTTTTCTGGGTGGTGGCTTAATTTTTAAGTCATACAGCGTCGCGGCCGAGGTCGTGTTTGCGTGAGGCGACGGCGTTGTGGGCTTGGCGTATTCATGCGGTGTGGTATGTGGAGGATCTTCGTCATTTCACTGCTGAGAAACCTAACCTCCAAAGACTGCATTCGGTAGTTGCTCCTCTGAGGTCTGGGAGGCCTTCCGGGTCCAGCCGCTGCGTACCTGCGCCCAGTGACACAAAACGCAGCCCATTATTCTGAAAAGGCAGTGCTAAAGAATTTGCCCAAGTTCGTCGCGCTGGAAGCAGAGCGGGCGGCGCTGATCGGAGTCCTACAGAGGTCTGCTTTTTTGGCTGAGCTTGCAACAACAAGTGGCCAGGCGGTGCTTGTGGCTTTTGAGGCAGTGCATAGGTCTCCTGGCGAAGAGTGGCAGGACGCCTTTGGCTGCGCACCGCGGCGGCGTAAATCATGGCCGGGAGTTGCGAGGCCATGAAAGTCGGGATGCCAACAGACGGTTGAACTTTTCGTACCGCCTGCATGAGAGTCAAAAGAGCTACTGAGAGAGAGTCACTGAGACGCTGCGGGGCAGATGGCAGCAATCGACATAGTTTCTCTCGGACGGTTTCGCGGATAACTTCCCGCAAGCTGTCGCTATTGATCCTCATCGTGTGCGAAGGAATTGCACAGGCTTCAACCGGGCGGTTGTACTGCCTGGTTCGGTTGACGAGCTTGGTTCGGTTAGGAGTTCGGACGAGTTCGGTTCGGTTGACGAGTGCGGTGGTTCGGTTGACGGTTGACGGTTGACTGAATGATTCGGTTGCCTGGTTCGGTGGTCTCGATCATGGAGGGTTTTTTCTTTAAATACTCAGCGGTTTTTGCGGCTGGCAGGCAAGGCTGGCAGAGTTGATCGTTGACACCTCGCATAAAAAATTGAACTCTCTTTGCCTCAGTCATCTCCAGGTAGGCACGAAAGAGGCGCTACATTTATTCGACGTAATCGAGGACGGATCTTTCGTGAGCTGGGTGCTGGATTCGACGACCCGTTCTGGTCTTACTTTCCTCAGGATGCTCGTTAATGCCTTCAGTAGCTCAGAAAAAGGCAAGAAGCCCGGAAAAGCCCTCTGCTCCGATTGCAGTTGAGAAGACAAGCATCAGAAACATATAAAACTACAATTGCGAACAATTTCTTCCTTCTTAGGTTAAAAAAGGGATAAAACAAGCAACGCTGAAAGACCACAAATGCTAACTAAGCACAAGAAAAATAAATTAAATCAAGTCAATGCTTTCTTGTAATATTACATTCTTAATGAATTTCTTGGGAATTGGCTTGCTGAAATCAAATAGTTTTTCAGTGCGATTTAGTAGAGACGGTATTTGGAACTGTACGTCTTGCCTACCGTAGTTTGTCTTGAGTTTAGGAATTTTTCTCCTATGTTTGCGAAAGCAATACTGTGCTGCGCTGTTTGTTGCACTACAAATTCTCCTGGACAGTTTTAAGAGTCTATAACAGCGTATTAGGTTAGCCTTAATCAGCGAATACTTTCTGAAAAATGGATCTCTCGCAAAATATTGTGGACGCCCATGGTAGTTTTCAAATATGCGCAAGACTCGCTTCCGTGGAGTAATCAGCTAATGAAAATTGCTGTGCGCGGTTGTTCCCAAGATTAGCGAGCAATAAGGCATTGTGGAGTAGAAAAGCTTATAATATAGTGAGGTTCTAAGCCATTGTGGTACCAATGGGCGTAGTTTATAAAGACTTAACTCGGGCGCTAATTTCGGCACTTGAACATTACATGACAAAGTTTCGTGAAATCACGAACTTAATCCACTCTAGACTGACACCATGAATTTTAAGCTCAATATGAGCGGTGATTGGTTTATTTATGGGTTCAAATATCATACACTTTGTCTTGCTCGTATTCAGCTTGAAGTTATTCTTGTTAAGGCAGCCCGAAAGGAGTTTCAAGTAATAACTAACGTCATATTGAAGTTGAATAAGTGAATCACTCACAAAAAAATGTTAGTGTCGTCTGCATACATAATTATTGTTGTCTTGCTTGGTTCATGCGAAGGAGCAGACAAGTTTCCAGGGGCGAAGCGTCATTTATTGCTACATGTTCGTCGGTGCGTGGCTGGTCGAGATAAGCCCGCGCGCAGGTAGCGGCGCACGCCTTTATTCGTTTTGCGCGCCTGCGCAGTAACAACTACTGCAATAGGCCGGACACCACAATTATCTTTGGAGAGTTTGGTATGCTGCTAAGGTTATCTACATAGATTAAAAACAATATCGGTCGGTGAATAGACCACTAGGGGTCACCATTCTTTACATTGGCATATGAAGAAGATTATTGATTAACGCTTACGTATTGAAACCGGTCGACTAAGTAAATGTGTATTAAATGTAGAGCGATTCCGCGCATCCCATACGTATTTAGTTTACATAAGAGGATGGTGCGGGACAAAGAATCTAACGCTTTCTTCAAGTCAAGATGTAAGCCAAGTGTACAAATTTTACGCTCGGAATTATTGATCATATCAGGTTTGATGCCTAGTAATGCTAGTTCCGACAATCGTTTCTTTCGAATCCCGAATTGCATGTCATTTACGACCTTATGTTTATAAAAAAAAATTTTTAAGCCTATTGTTGAAAGCACTTTCAAACAATTTGCTACGGACCGGTAATACCGATATATTTCTTTAATAATTGATGCCTGTTCATTACTAGCTTTAGAAATCAGAAAAACGCGTGCCATAATTGTATATTCAGGAAAAATTCCTTCTTCAAATATTATGTTGATAATATGGGATAAAATTGCAGATACTATAGATGAGGCATATTTTATAGGCACAGGTTTTATGTCCCCGAAACCAGAATTAACGTTGTTCTTTATTTCGCTTATCAACCGTTGTACTTGAAGTAAAGTAAATGAGAATAAATGTATAGAATTTACAACATGAGACACCTGCAGAACAAGTTCTTCGTCGTGCTCACATTCGTGCTGATGTTCTCACAACTATTCAGAAAATAATCATTCGGTGCAGACGCGACTTTCTTCCAAGTTACCAAACCTGACGTTGTTATAATGCTTACAATTGGACCAGTATTTCCACAATGGATGTTTGTAACTTCGGCTCGAAGCTTTCCAGGATTATTTCTTATTCTTGGGAGCAGTTTTTAATAAAGGGTTAGCCTGGCTTTCCTAATTTCGCTGTTCACTTCATTTCTGTAGTTTTTGAAAGCAGCGAATGTGCTAAAGTCCCGAGATTTTACAAAAGCCTGATAAATATTGTTTTTATTTGTTATCTTTTTTAACAGGGAAGGAGGAATTCATGGTTTACGACTTTATTTGCTTCTAGGTCTATTTGGCCATAACAGAAATATTTCATCATTAGATAGGATTAATTTACCAAAAAAATGATGCCGCCACCATTTGGAAGACGATGAAGCAACGAGCGTTAGCTGTTTTTGATAAGTGATGCCACAAATCTGTCATCGATTGGATACATCAGTGACGTCACCAATCAATGACCAATTGGGTTGCTATTGATATCCTATGGTGGCCGCCATCTTCAATTCTTTGGACAGAAGATTCTACGCCGAAGGGAGGTGGTAGCAGGACCCAAGACATCGAGAAATGTTATGAATAAGAGCTAACACTCTTAAAATGTTGTACGCGCTGTTTCGGTTGCGTTTGTACAGTATGGGGCTCCAGTCAGTGGGCTCGACAAGGGATCGAAACTTCTGTAGCGCTCGGTCGCTGATAGCGCGGTAACAACCAGAGGTGGGCAAATGCCTTCATTTTTACTTTTCCTCCCTCAGCCTCATTTTTGAATCCATGGCCCTCCATCAACCTCGCCCTCATTATTAAAAGTCATCCGGCCCTCCCTCACCATCACCCTCACTTCGAAAATTTAGCCGCCCCTCCCTCACCCTCACTAACAGTCGTTTTAAAACTCGAGTTATTTTTTGAAGTCAGCAACATATGTAATTTTACTGGCTAATAAACCTACAAAACAAGCCTTCAAGGCACTGTTGTACCAGAGGCTAGATGCTCATATTGTTGTGAGTGAGCGCGTACGAGGTTGCGTGGTGTTTGAGCTAATACATGAAACAAAACGAAACATTTACGAGTTGAGCCCCAAAATATCACTTTGCATTTACTTCTGGCGCGCTTTGCATGCATACATGTGCTCTGCACTTACAACATTTCATTGTTGTCTATATGCACTGCTAAAAGGAGTGAGCAAGTTGTTGTGACAGTGTACAAAACTTATGTACGCAAAGAATAATTAGAAAACAATGCATTAGCGTTTACCACGACTATTGCAATAAGTGATAAGCACTGAATAGACTGAGAACAAGAAAAGTTTGTAGGTCGCTTAATTATCATTACCCGATGGCATTGCGATAACAATGGGTCTTCTGCATTTCACTGCCTCTAATCTCCCGCCATTTCGTGCGGTTTGCTGCATGCTCGTCTGATGACGCTACCACGCGCACGGATGGAAGATGATGAAGAGCACTCTGTCAAAATACAGCGTGGGAGGCAGGCAGTTTAACACGCATGAACGCGTGTACGTGACGAAGACGACCACACTTCAAGCACAGCTCTAGAGCTTGGCAGCTCGTACAGGCAAAATGATAAGATTGCTCCGAAGTGACTTTTCATCTGAGAGAAGTGTATATACCGACCGACATTAAACCGAAGTGGCACTCCCTCTTGGTGATGTGATCAGCCTTACCTCGCGTCTAGTACTCTGCTTCTCTGTCTTGTGGCGATGTGTTTCGTGGCGTTTCCTAAATCGTAAATAATACGTCTACCCGCTGCCTCGCATCGACGACTCGCTCGACAGACTTCGTCGCGCCCAGTACTTCTCCTCCATTGATTTAAAGAGTGGGTACTGGCAGATAGAGGTCGACGAGCGGGACCGCGAAAAAACGGCGTTCGTGACACCCGACGGACTGTACGAATTTAAAGTGCTACCTTTTGGGCTATGTTCAGCGCCGGCAACTTTCCAGCGGATGATGGATACCGTTCTCGCTGGACTAAAATGGCAAACTTGTTTGGTTTATCTCGATGATGTCGTCGTATTTTCCGAAACCTTTGCCGAACACCTTGAACGCCTGAGGACAGTATAAGATGCCCTCCGATCGGCCGACTTAACGCTAAAGCCCGAGAAGTGCCACTTTGGGTACAAAGAGTTGAAGTTTCTCGGTCACCTCGTGAGTGCCGATGGCGTTAAGCCCGACCCCGAGAAAACTGCTGCCGTCGCCAACCTTCCTGTTCCTGCAACAAAGAAAAGTGTGCAACGTTTTTTGGGTCTGTGCGCATATTACCGCCGCTTCATCGCCGACTTTTCAAAGATTGCCGCACCCCTGTACCACCTCACGCGCAATGATACACAGTTCGTGTGGGCTGCCGAGCAGCAGGAGGCTTTTGCCGAGCTGCGCAGACGACTGCTAACATCCCCTGTTCTTGCGCACTTTGATGAAGAGGCTGAAACCGAAGTCCACACCGACGCGAGCAACGTCGGCCTCGGCGCCGTACTCGTCCAACATCAAGGTGGCGTGGAAAGGGTCATCGCGTATGCAAGCCGCACGCTTTCTCGCGCTGAAACAAACTATTCGACCACAGAAAAAGAATGCCTTGCGGTTATGTGGGCAACCATGAAATTTCGTCCGTACCTCTACGGCCGCCCGTTCAAAGTAGTTACCGACCACCATTCGTTGTGCTGGCTTGCAAATCTTCGCGACCCATCGGGGCGCCTAGCCCGATGGAGCCTCCGCCTCCAAGAATTCGATTACACCATTGTGCACAAATCTGGCCAGACGCACGAAGACGCTGACGCACTCTCTCGCGCGCCCGTCGGGTTAGCGGATGATAGCATAGAGGACGAGAGTGGTTTTATTGGAGTTGTCAGCGCCTTAGACCTAATGACCCGCCAGCGAGCTGACCCAGACCTGCGACCTATCATTGATTATCTGGAGGGCCGAGCTTCTGTCGTACCCCGACAATTTTCTAGAAACCTGCCGGCCTTCTGTCTCCGGAACGGCATTTTGTTTAAGAAAAACTCCAGCACTGTTGACCGAGCGCACCTCCTCGTCGTTCCGGCAGATCTCCGCGCCGATATCCTTCTTGCTTGTCACGATGAGCCGACCTCCGGCCACTTGGGCTTTGCCCGCACACTTGAACGCGTGCGCCAGGCGTATTATTGGCCCAAACTTTCTCACGCCGTCCAGCGTTACGTCAGAGGCTGCCGCGATTGCCAACGTCGTAAGGCGCCTCCTCTCAAGCCAGCGGGCTTGCTCCAACCTATTGAACCCCCTCGGACGCCTTTTGATCAAGTCGGCATCGATCTTCTGGGCCCATTCCCTGTGTCATCGGCCGGTCATAAATGGATCATAGTCGCGACCGACTATTTAACAAGGTATGCGGAAACTAAAGCGGTGCAGCGCGGTACGTCATCTGAGATCGCCCAGTTTTTTATGCAACAAATCGTGCTGCGTCATGGCGCACCGTCCCACGTAATCACTGATCGAGGTACGGCGTTTACGGCACAGCTCATGCGCGACGTGTTCGAGCTCAGTCACACGAACCATCGCAAAACTACTGCCTATCACCCACAGACGAACGGGCTCACAGAGAGACTCAACAGAACGATCGCCGACATGATCGCAATGTACATAGACTCGCAGCACAAAACCTGGGACGAGATTCTCCCGTACGTCACATACGCTTACAACACGGCCACCCAGGAGACGACCCGATTTACACCATTTCGTCTGGTCTACGGACGTGACGTTCAGACGATGCTGGATGCAATGCTTCCATGCAGCACTGATGACCACCCACTCACGCCAGACGCCGAGCAGTTCGCTCAGCGCGCCGAGGAAGCACGTCAACTTGCCCGTCTTCACATTCAGCGGCAGCAGGGCACGGATGCACGCCGCTACAACCTCCGTCATCGGCACGTCCAATACCATCCGGGAGACCAAGTTTGGGTGTGGACCCCGGTACGCCGCCCAGGCTTGTCTGAAAAACTGATGTGCCGTTACTTTGGACCGTACCGAGTTTTGCGCCGCGTCACCGAAGTGACCTACGAAGTTCTTCCTGACGGGACTGTGCAGCCTCAGCGTCGTCCACCCCGCTCTGAGGTTGTGCACGTTGTCCGCATGAAACCCTACTTCACGCGGTAATGGATAGTACGCTCAGTGGTCTGCTAGTTTTCGCGTGGGACACCTTCGCCCACCTCCCTTGTACATTTTTGTGTGCTTGTGCTGTTTTTTTTTCTCTTTCCACTGCCCATACTGCAACCCCGCTTTTGTTTTTCTTTTTTTTGGAGGGGGAGTAATGCCACCTGGTGTTCTCAGGTGGCGCTGAAGTGTCTTCGAAGACGTTGAAGTGTCTCTTGCTGGCTGGCTGGCTGCTTGCTGTATTCTGCTGGTTAGCGACCTGTCTCCCTGTTTTCCGTTACAATATTTTCAATGTAATAAATATTACGCTAAAAAAAGCTGTGGCGGCGACGTAGCAGTCTGATGCAGCGGCAAGCGGAACTCAGTTAAAAAAAAAAAAAAACTTTCGAAAGCGCTGCGACAGGGGACACAAAGAGAAAGAAACGAAGGACAAGCGCTACTATCCACGGAAGTTTATTGCAAAAAATACAAGTTTAAATAGCTCACACAAGTGGGCACTAGATATAGGGTAGGGGTGCTGTTTTCAGCTCCCCAAAAACTTGGAAAATTCTGTGCCATGGTCGATAGAAGAACCAGATTAGAAAAAACAAAAGTCAAGAGATAGTAAAAAACAGTGCAATATAAAACATGAGTTGCTGTTAGCACCTTTTGCCAAGGGAGTGGTATATGAGGTACCGTTCACATGCGGCAAGAGTTACATAGGCTAAACTAGTAACTGTGTAAACACACAACTACGCCAACATAATTCGTCTTTAAAGGGGGCTCCTACCTCTAATTTGTCCCTGCATTACAGAGACTGCAGAGATAAAAAATCTAGCCCGTTGGACAAAAATGCGTGTGTACCCCTGTTGAATAGAACAAACATTCTGTATAGATATTCCAATCAGCTAACAAGAAAATTATCTCAGGCATATCATATTCATAAAAACTCCGACATGTGCGTCAGCACACCATTTGTTGTAATTCATGATTGTGAAATTCGGTATCTGGGTTCAATACAGTTAATCGTTTTGTCAATTTGGAGGTAGGCGCACGCTCTGCTGAGTGCCTTGTGTGAGCTATTTAACCCTGTGTTTTTCCAATAAAGTTGAGTTGATAGTAGCGCTTGTCCGTCGTGTCTTTCTCTTTGTGTCCCCTGTCGCAACGCTTTCAAAAGTTTTCAAAGATGTACCAACTAGCTCCATTGTCCCTGTTACTCCAATTGATTTTTTTTAGCGCCGCCGAGGGTTCGAATGCCGCTCTCTCAGCTGCCAAAATATTTATTTCATTAGTGTTTTCCTCCAGTGCGGTGCCGACTTTCCGGCGCAATGAGGCGCTTATGCTGTCACTTAAAATAAAACATTTTCAGTGTCATCCAAAGGATTCAAGCCATTATCCAAAACATCACTTGCAGCAAAAATAGTCAAACGCCGTATCGCTAAAATGCAGCATTTCGGCTGCTTAATGCTAATCACCAACTTCCCGAGTCTGGAGTGAACGATTGATTCCTGTGGTTGCCATTAGAGCTCATCTATTGTCGCAGGCGCTTTTTTAAAGACCGCCAAACTTTCAAGTTCGTCGCTGCCTTCTTTCCGTACTCGCATATGATTTTTACAGTTCCCATGTCCGTTTTGCTCCGGAAGACGGCGACCATTTTGTATCTGCTCGCATGGACATCGCACCCCGTCAAGTCGTTATACGCCGGACAAGTTAATCACGGACGCGCACATTGTTTTGCCGCGGCGTTGATCTACCGAATACAAGTCTCTGATGCAAGCATATAATTCTAGAGCACCGGTGTTATTAACAAGCAGCAAAAAGCTGCGTCTTCCAACCCAGTCCCTCGGCGCCGGTCAACTTTGTGGCTTGAACGCTCAGAAATTTCGACGCCTTTGACACGGTGTAATTATCGTATGCGGACACGAACCACTGGCGCAATATGTTTATTTTTCCCACACTGTCTGAAAAAATAGCTCCCAAACTGCAATACGACAAAGGATGAAAACAACAGCGATGCAACGCAGCCAGAGTCGCCCCGAGAATCGAGAGGCAAATGGCAGCGCTTCCGTTCAAGACCAGAAGCCGGAAAATAAGAGCCGCGAAGAGGGGAGGTTGGCGCTACTTATCCTGGGCGGCAGAAAACGTCACGGAGGACCTTTAGTTGACATTTTGATGCCTTACTGCTTTCACTCGGCCGAAAAGCGGTTCTGCGTGAAGCCTCTTGCTAGCACGTGCGCAACCTTGGTCACGTGGCGTTGCGGCGTCATCACAAGCTGCCCACTTGATAGTGAGCAAACTGCACATCGTGGCAGTTCAATTAATGATTAGTCGCGAGAGATTTCTCAGGAGCAACATATGTTTCAGAAGCCCCATCGATGGCAGCACTTGGCATCGCAGCGCAGTGGCGCGTAGCTTAACAGCTGCACCTTTACGCCAGGAGCGGAATCAGTACTACCATGGATCGGTGAATGTACGGAATGACCAATTCTACCGCAGTACAAGTCTAAAGTGATGCCATATCACGCAAAACTTACATCTTATGATATGTCACCAAAATTAAGCCAGTTCAGGTAAAACAAAATCACAGAAAGTCGGGATAAACCATGCAAAATCAGGCTAATGGTGCTAGCATAGGATAATTTGTCGTTAACCCGAAGCTAAACCAGCCGTTTCTTTTTTCTTGCACTTCTACGCACGAAGAAAATGCTGAGTGTCGATTCCCAACCATGCCTGCAAGAAATCTGGTTCATAAAATCAGGCGCGCGATTAAGTGGTCACGAGTCTCACCAGCGAAATAAATTAACCAAGACATGTTCCTGTTATGTGGAGGGCAGTATAACTTTTTCTCTTTTATCACATCATGCAATACAAGGCGGAGAGAGAGATAATTCAGAATAAGGTGGTTAAGCTGCTGCTTGATTTCCATGGTAGGACTACAATGGGTGACTTTGTCCACGAAACTGCGGCACCACTTCCCTCTACCGAAATCCAGCGAAAATAGAAAGGTACGACTGTGCTTAGCTACGTACAGTGTGAATGAAATAAATTCCGCACCAAAGCCGCCAACAGGGTTCGATTTGACATTGGAGTTCGGTAGAGATATCTTTTTTTTTCACTGCAGCCAGTTCTTTGAAACCTCTCTGAACTGAAATCGGACTTCGTTTCGGAAAGCAAGGGTTCGAACTTAGAAATTGAAGATATTTACTAAGTATAACTTCTACCTTTTCTGTGTGTCTACTCCCAGTTGGCGCCTGTCCGTTGTCTCCTTGTCTATCCTTTGTGTGTGTGGTTTCACTTGCGCAAGGTGGATTCTTTCCAAGTTTCAAAAATGCTTAACCAACTTGCCCAGCAACATGCCTTACTGAGCTATATTTCTAGAACTGCGGGCCCTTCTTTCTGTGTGTCTACTCCCAGTTGGCGCCTGTCCGTTGTCTTCTTGTCTTTCCTTTGTGTGTGTGGTTTTACTTGCGCGAAGGTGGATTCTTTCCAAGTTTCAAAAATGCTTAACCAACTTGCCCAGCAACATGCCTTACTGAGCTATATTTCTAGTACTGCGGGCCCTTCTTTCTGTGTGTCTACTCCCAGTTGGCGCCTGTCCGTTGTCTTCTTGTCTTTCCTTTGTGTGTGTGGTTTTACTTGCGCGAAGGTGGATTCTTTCCAAGTTTCAAAAATGCTTAACCAACTTGCCCAGCAATATGCCTTACTGAGCTATATTTCTAGTACTGCGGGCCCTTCTTTCTGTGTGCCTAATCCCAGTTGGCACCTGTCCGTTGTCTCCTTGTCTTTCCTTTGTGTGTGTGGTTTTACTTGCGCCAAGGTGGATTCTTTAAAGTTTCAAAAATGCTTAACCAACTTGCCCAGCAACATGCCTTACTGAGCTATATTTCTAGTACTGCGGGCCCTTCTTTCTGTGTGTCTACTCCCAGTTGGTGCCTGTCCGTTGTCTCCTTGTCTTTCCTTTGTGTGTGTGGTTTTACTTGCGCAAGGTGGATTCTTTCCAAGTTTCAAAAATGCCTAACCAACTTGCCCAGCAACATGCCTTACTGAGCTATATTTCTAGTACTGCGGGCCCTCCTTTCTTTGTGTCTACTCCCAGTTGGCGCCTGTCCGTTGTCTCCTTGTCTTTCCTTTGTGTGTGTGGTTTTACTTGCGCCAAGGTGGATTCTTTCCAAGTTTCAAAAATGCTTAACCAACTTGCCCAGCAACATGCCTTACTGAGCTATATTTCTAGTACTGCGGGCCCTTCTTTCTGTGTGTCTACTCCCAGTTGGCGCCTGTCCGTTGTCTTCTTGTCTTTCCTTTGTGTGTGTGGTTTTACTTGCGCGAAGGTGGATTCTTTCCAAGTTTCAAAAATGCTTAACCAACTTGCCCAGCAATATGCCTTACTGAGCTATATTTCTAGTACTGCGGGCCCTTCTTTCTGTGTGTCTACTCCCAGTTGGCGCCTGTCCGTTGTCTTCTTGTCTTTCCTTTGTGTGTGTGGTTTTACTTGCGCGAAGGTGGATTCTTTCCAAGTTTCAAAAATGCTTAACCAACTTGCCCAGCAACATGCCTTACTGAGCTATATTTCTAGTACTGCGGGCCCTTCTTTCTGTGTGTCTACTCCCAGTTGGCGCCTGTCCGTTGTCTTCTTGTCTTTCCTTTGTGTGTGTGGTTTTACTTGCGCGAAGGTGGATTCTTTCCAAGTTTCAAAAATGCTTAACCAACTTGCCCAGCAATATGCCTTACTGAGCTATATTTCTAGTACTGCGGGCCCTTCTTTCTGTGTGCCTAATCCCAGTTGGCACCTGTCCGTTGTCTCCTTGTCTTTCCTTTGTGTGTGTGGTTTTACTTGCGCCAAGGTGGATTCTTTAAAGTTTCAAAAATGCTTAACCAACTTGCCCAGCAACATGCCTTACTGAGCTATATTTCTAGTACTGCGGGCCCTTCTTTCTGTGTGTCTACTCCCAGTTGGTGCCTGTCCGTTGTCTCCTTGTCTTTCCTTTGTGTGTGTGGTTTTACTTGCGCAAGGTGGATTCTTTCCAAGTTTCAAAAATGCCTAACCAACTTGCCCAGCAACATGCCTTACTGAGCTATATTTCTAGTACTGCGGGCCCTCCTTTCTTTGTGTCTACTCCCAGTTGGCGCCTGTCCGTTGTCTCCTTGTCTTTCCTTTGTGTGTGTGGTTTTACTTGCGCCAAGGTGGATTCTTTCCAAGTTTCAAAAATGCTTAACCAACTTGCCCAGCAACATGCCTTACTGAACTTCTACCTGTTTTACTCTACACTCAGATCATCCGACAGACTTGTGGCTGATAATGAAAATGTTGACCGTGGTACCACGGTTCCCGTTGGACCGGCGGCCACCCGCACGACCCGACCAGTGTCCCCCTTGTCAGGGCACTATACAGGGTGCTTAACCTAAGACTTTGCACAGTTTTTAAAAATAGGCTTTTTGAGTTAGAAGAACGCTTTTTACTCATAGCATTGTCAGCCGTGCAGTACTTAGCGGCACCGGAGGCGTGCGGCATCTGCGTTTCGTGCTCGCGTCGTGTACCTCCAGACTGCAGAAACTACGTCTCCGGGAATCTTCACCTTAAGAAGTAGCGCTTTAAAACGGCAATTCATAACGGTCTGCACAGACAAAAGACGTTAGCCCGGAGTATGGATCGGGCCGCCACTCTCGCCCTCAGACACTGCATCTTGCCATCCCTCAGCCTCGCCTCATCACGTCTTTTCTCCCTCGGCCTCACGAATTTTGATGCGCCCATCCTCCCACACCCTCATCCCACCGAGTGAAATCCTCATAAGGTGAGGGTGAGGGCGGCATCATGAGGGCTGAGGACTGACAAATTTTCTCTTGCACTTTACGGTTTCTGTCTATGTGCGGCAGGAAACAGGCAGTCGGAAGATACTCATCTCTAGAGATAGCAGTCCGGCGTTACTGTCTGGCATATTTGTGACGCTTTTGCTCCGGTGTCTGTGAATCAGAATGAAACAAATAAACTGAAATGAAATGAACAGACCCCGGGTCGTTAGAGAAGACTCTTGGGTTTTATACCACGCGCGTGCTGTGCCCTGGAGTGAGAAAAAGACGAGTCTGATTTCTGCCACATCATAAGATTTGCTTATAGATGCCGTGCGCTCGAATTCGTCCAAAAATTCCTCTGGTGTTTAGCTTTGGGCTCCACTGAAATTTGGTAGCACTCGAGGCTGCTGCGGGATGATCGCGGCCGACGTCTGTGGCGAGCTCATGGTGAATGTTCTAGCTTGGTTTCGCTCTTGGGTACGCTTCAGAAGGTTCCCAAAAACGGGCTGCTCCTGCTACAGACGTCGGCTGGCTCAGTGAAGTGGCGGCAGGTGAGAAAAGCAAAGAGTATGAATCGTGGATTACAGGAGTTTCCGGTACACGGACTGGCACCCTGCACATCCACCAGATGTCGCGTGGTGGTGACGGCAGTCCGGCAGCCAGGAAGAGAGCGAAAAGGGCTCCTGAAAGACGCTCTTTATTGGGCTGACTCGCGCCCGCGAAGAACTGTATGAATCGGCGGCGGCGATAGCAACAAACGTGGTCAGCGGTCGTCGAACACAATGTCCGCCGCTCATGGCCGTGCCGAATTTCAAGCTGAGCACGAATTATCGTCATATGGCGTGCAAAGTAACCACAATAGCTTGGAGCAAAGTAGAATAGCGACGCCTGGCTGCGATCTACCGAGATAAATCTGGTCGCGTGCTGCATCACAAACAGCTTTGGAGAATTAACAAAGCAGCTTTTAAGAATTAACAAACAATAAAAGCCTTGTGTCAATGTCACCAGCAAATATTCTGACACAGAGCGAAGCCAAGTGTGCCACCGATACATCTGTCTCACTCAACGAAATGAAAGTGGCAGAACAAAAACAACACCCTCCAACTTCTTCCAAGACTCACCTGTCGCATGGGGCCCAAGCGCCTGAGAAGTATGACTGGTGATCGTCGTATAAAGGTACAGACGAGAGCATTCTTGTCTAGAGTGGTCGAGTGGCTTGGTGAGTAGCAAACCTTCTTTCCTTTGATAGCGGGAATATGCTCGCGCCTGCAAAGTTTGTATGTCCGTAAGGCTACCCTGGAAAGCAAGTTTTACCAGTGAACCTAAATACCTGCTTCTGAATTCCTTTTCCTCCGCAGGAAACCCGCGTGAGCAGTCTAAATAAATTCTTTAGCTGTGTACATCATTTTTTGCGGGGTCCACATCCTCTGACATTACTAAAGCAAGCTAATGGGCTTCGTTGACTTCTGCATGCAGTCGAGCCCCGTCATAAGGAACCGGACAGATGTACTGGTTGCGTTCCTTGTATCCTAAGCGCTGGTAATTGGCCTTGTTTTTTGTAAAATGAAATTTTTCAGAACGCAATATCTACATAGGGTCTAGACCCATAGCCAGAGGCAGGTATCGACTTCATCGCAGTCAAAAAGGACACTGCAGCACGCAGACAGAACACTTCTCCCAATAAAACAATCGAAGTCAGGCAATTACAAAATTTTCAGGGAAATTAAAGCAAATGGGAAAAAAAACGCCAGAAATTTTACTCTTCGCGAACAATTCACACCACAACTTGAAATATACTTCAGGAGAATTTTGAGGCACTGTATCAATTTGTTTTCGCTTCAACATGCTTTTGAATGCAACTCTAGATTAAAGCTTTGTTGAACTCCTTTAATCTTGGCCCGTAAGTATTTAACACACAGTTATATCTAAACGGTTAACACCAGGAGCTCTAGTCTGCGTAAATACTATGGGGAAGTGGGCCATTGAGTTGTAACATTTAATGAATTTTCTGGGCTCTGTGTATATAGAATGAAAAAGTTAAATTCATGTGCACTTGAAAATTGATTTGCTAGAGTAGGTATATTTTGAATGTCTCGTCATTTTTATCGTTCTCTTCTGTACTTGGACCACAGTTTCCACACATGTAGGACAGTTTGCAGTAGATTAGCTGGCTGTGCATAAAAGAAAAATATGGCGTCCGTAGGATTAAAAAATTAAAGCATTCTCGCGCTTGCAATATAATCGCCATCATCGGCGTTACTACAGCACTATAGTGCAAGGGCTCTTCCGTTTGTCTCTGATTAACTCTGTTGCTTGGCCGCTGCGGCCACCGTATCCCTGCATACTTCTTAATCTCATCCGCCCACCTAGCCTTCTGCCGCCCCATGCTACGCTTACTTTCTCTTGGAATCCGCTACGTTACCCTTAAGGACCAGCGGTTATCTTGCCTTCGCATTATATGCTCCGCCCAAGACCATTTCTTCCTCTTGATTTCGACTAGGATGTCATTAATCCGCGTTTGTTTCCTCACCCACTCAGCTCTCTTTCGGTCTCTTAACGTTACATCTATTATTTTTTGTCATAGCTAGCTGGGGTGTCCTCAACTTAAACCCAAACCCTTTTCATTAGCCTCAACGTTTCTTCCATGTAAGTGAGTACCGGTAGGATACTGCTGTACAGTTTTTAGGTATCACTGGTAAACTGCCATTCATGATCTGAGAGAACGTGCTACGTGCGATCTATACTATTTTTTTCTAGTTATTTCGCTCTAGGGATCCGGATCAACGGCGTCTGCGTGCCCTAAGTAGTCGTATTCCTTTACTACTTCCAGCCTCTTGCTGTCAATTGAGAACAGCTGCTGCCCTGCGAGACTGTTCAACATTACTTCGGCTTTCTTCGTGTTAACTTTCAGATTCACCATTCTGCTCGTCCTATTTAACTCAGTGATTATGATTTGCAGTTAATTTCCTGATTGACTTTGCTAGGCACTGTCATCGAGAATCGCGGATTTCTTAAGTATTCTCCAAAAACTTTTATTCCAAACTTTTTCCAACCGCGACTTTGGAATACCCCTTGCAATAAAAACTCAGGGGGGCACAATGTTTCCTAAAATGCGGTGAGGCGCTTTTGCCCTTTAGCGCGCTGTTGCTGCTTGTGTCACTGATGTGTGGTTTACATGTTGATTAAGTTCACAATTGTTTGCGAATCTTAAATGCTGGAGACACTGGAGGGCATTTGGGAGGCCTCCGCCTGTTTTGACGCCTTTCCGCAAACAGTCTCCACGTCTTTACGCTAGACAAGAAGAACTGCATTCGCAGGAAGTAGCATAGTCCACAAAGACCGCGTACTAATTAGAGCATGCAAATATTTGAAATGTTTTGCTTAGGGGCATAATACTGTGCTATAAGGAGTCCTATACAAAGCTAATTGTTAAGCAAGACCTATCCAAACCTATTCCACTGAAATGATCTGTTCGCCAAGGCTGTCTGTTATCGGCTTTGTTGTTTTCCCTAAATCTTGAATCCTTCTGCCTGAGGGTTAGTAATTGCGCAACTATCCTTGGTTTCTCCTCGACGCAATGCGCAATTAAGATTTTAGCCTATGCTATGGTGTCGCCGTCTTTTGGTCTGACAAAAACATTTGCTTGAGGCATTACATTTGACTGAGCAGTTTTGCAAGGTATCAGCTGCGGCTCTTAATCTAGATGAATCCAAGGGGTTTTTCATTCATTCATTCATTCAGAATTTATTTCAGAGAACGAAGAGGTTGTCCAGGGTGACGTGGCAAAAGGCATACATTGCCTGACGAGGCCACGCCACCCGGATGACAGGCGGCACCACTGGCTACACAAAATCAAGAAGAGCATTACATAATAAAACACACTTTCAGTATTTTTACACAATATATTAAGATATCTTTACAAAACACTGGCTTTACAAAACACACACAGCATACATTAACCAGAATTCGACCATAGCAATATTTACAAAACATACACTAGTGATAGTTATACGTTAAGTTTTTTATCTTTAAGGTTCATTTATGAGCATTGCTTTAATTAACATTTTGTATTTACGTATAGAGGGGGTAGCGCGTGCAGTATCCAGAATAATAGGGTATTGGTTAATTAAGTCAGGAATTTGCCATCCTAACCTCTGAAAACCATAATTTGTGCGTACACGAGGTGTTTCCATACATTGTTTTCGAAGTTCATATGTGCTAAGTTTAGTGTGATAGGTGGTTTCGAAGGTTATTTTGTCTAGTTTGTACTGGCGTAATATTTCGAGACATAGTTTGTATGTGTGCAGTTTACTTATTTCTAATATTCCATAAGACCTAAACAAAGGCCGGCAGCTGCGCAATAACTGTATTTTCCCAACAGCTCGTAATGCCCGCTTTTGAATTGCAAGGAGGGAATCTCGATTTGTCTGCGTCGTCGTTAACCACACAAGGGAGCAGTAGCTTAAACGGGAATGCATTAATGAATAGTATATTTGCCGCTTTACGGACGCCGGGAGATAATATCTCAGTTTGTTTAAAATGCCAACCGCCCGACAAAGATCACTGCGAAGCTGATCAACATGCGAGTTCCAAGAGAGATTTTCTTGAAACAGAACACCTAGAAAATGAATTTGTGAGCACTGTTGCAGCTGAGTGTTTTCAAAGTTTAAGTTTAGGTTGTCAGGAGCTTTTACACCTTTTGCCCTGAAGAGAATGTATTTGGTCTTACTAGCATTTAATTGCATCCTGTTTAGTTTTAACCATGTACTCAAACCAGTCAACCAAAAGTTAGCCTTTCTTTCGAGCGCGTAGGGGTCAATACCTGAGAAAAAGACATTTGTGTCATCAGCGTACAACACTAGGTTTTCGCTGCCTGGTATATTCACAACATCATTCAGGTATAAAATAAAGAGTACAGGTCCGAGAATAGATCTCTGAGGCACACCATATTTTATTGTTTTTACATGTGAGGCTGCAGCATTTATGACAGTAAATTGCTCTCTTGACGTTAAATAGTTCTCAATTAAGGTCAACGACACGCCGCGAAATCCGTAAAATGGAAGCTTTCTTATTAGAACATCGTGCTGAACGCAGTCGAATGCCTTTCTGAAGTCGAGGAAAATTCCCAGGGTGTGTGCCTTTTCTTCAATGTTGTTTAGAATTTTTTCCTTTATCCCAAGGAGTGCGGTTTCGGCTGATCTTTCCTAAAGCCAAATTGCTCATCGGCTATAATATTTTGCGCGGTGAGAAATCGGAGTCATTATGGTGGCATAAGCTGCGACTGCGGATAGTCTCCATGAGGCGGGGAACACAGGTTTGGATGGGTAGGAAACTATCAGTGTTTGCTCGCGCTCAAGTCTGCAACGTTTTTTTTTATTTGCAAAACTTAACTCTGTGCTGCAGGTTCTCCACGGTGCCACGAAGGCAGTGCATGTGATGCACAGAATATTTGCTACACCTGTATGGCGTTCCCAATGGGAACCCTTGCGTCGCGATAACTTATTTCTTTCTCTAGAGTCTGGTCAAATAGGCCTTGTTCACTTAATCGTACATCACCTTGTCTCGCGTTGTTTCTGTTTCAAGTCTTCAAACCGCCCTTTTTTGATAGCCATGCTTCTCATGCGTCTCACTGCTCATTTGCTTTCCTCTTCGCACCGACTGGACACACTCGTGAGAGGCCCTTATGGGGATTCCTTAAGGAAGTTGCCGACACCTTGAATTTCCTCACTGTGCGCTTTTCTTTAGACAATCTGTATAGCACTTCTCCTGAAGGCAGATGAAATGGGCACTTACAAAGTATTTGTTCCCTGCACCGTTGTATCCGCAACCTTCACTAGGCACGGCGGCACTACCAGCATGCGGTGGCATAATCCTTTTGCCTTCATTGTACAGATCCTCATCGGAGCGCTGTCTCAAACCATAACCAAGGCATAATGCTTTTGCGTTCATTGTGCAGGTAAGGAAACAATTCGGAAAATGTTTCTGTTCAGACAACCGCTTTCTACTAGTGCTGCCGTGCCCGCAGCTTCAGTTTAGTGCATGATACTGTGGTGTATGTGGGTAAATTGCTACTTTTAGGTGGATAAGTTGAAACTAACCCTGGCCCTGACCTTCAACAGATTGCAAGACAACTCAAGGACATAGCCTGTGACATAAAGGACATAAATGAAAAGCGACTTACAGAAATAGATAAGAAATTAGATGCATTGTCGGCGTTAGGAAATAAAATAGCGTCTTGCCACAGTGAAGTTTCCCGCATGAATAAAATGATAGACAGTCTAGAAAAACGGATAGACGATTTGGAAAATCGCAGCAGACGATCGAATCTGATAGTGTATGGCTTAGAGTAAGTAGAAGGAGAGAATACTGAAACCCTCGAGCAGGTTGTTAATAAAACAATAATAGAGGACACTTTTGGGCTCGACCAGGTCGAAATAGAACGAATCCATAGACTAGGAAGACCGCAGAACAACAAGCACCGAACGGTTATATTTAAACTATTAGACTCCGGACAAAACACAGCTAGATTGAAAAACGGTCACAAACTAAAAGAAAAGCGATTCTGTATTGGCGAAGACTTTTCGCCTAGAATTCTTGATATCAGAAAAAACCTTTGGGCGAGTGCGAAAGAAGAGCGCGGCAAGAAAGAAGAGGTATCCTTAGCGTTCGACAGGTTGTTTATCAACGGCCGCGCATACTTCTGGGACAATGAAAAAAGGAAGCCTGTGCCACTGAATAAAAAAGATGTGAAGGATGACCAAGTACCTTTAGAAAAAACGAACTAAGCCCACCAGTCACTCGACACAGCACACGGTCAAGGACCTGACGACTATAAATATAAATGCTAGCAGCATTATGAATAAAGTCCGATCCGTCGAGAATGTTCTGCTTGAACATGAACATGAACCGTCATCGGTTGTGATAAGTACTCGAAGTTCTCTTTATGGCAATGAAGTAAAATGTGAAGATATATTATCAAATACATGTTTTTTGTTGCCTTCATGTGAATGCACGGTCTGCACTGAACAAAACGGCTGATCTTGAGTATTTTTTTAATCAACTAGATATTGTTGAAGTGTTTATGATTGCAGAAACCTGGTACTCCTGCGATAAAGAAGTAATTAGTATGCCCGGTTACAACTCATACTTGATGAACAGGTCTTCAGGGCGTGGTGGTAGTGTTTGTGCTTTGGTAAAAAATTGTATAAGCTGTGATCTTATGCCAGTATTCTGTTGTGTCACTGCCGACTGCGAAATGGTGTGCTTAAAGTTTGACCGCACTATTATTGCGGTTTGCTACCGGCCTCCTGATGGCCGCACTGCAGAATTCATTTCCTTCATTGATCTCTTTTTAACTTTTGTGAACAAGAATGGTTTCAGGGTTATTTTAGGTGGAGATTTTAATATAAATCGGCTTTCTGATAGCAGCAAGGCAAAAAAAATATTCTGCTACTCTCAGCAAATGGCGGCGTTATTACAATCACCGCACCTACAAGGGTTACTATTCGTACAGAATCCCTCATTGACCTTTTCATTACAAATTTTGAGGGAGAATGCTTTATGTCCTTTGTCATTCATTATCACCTTAGCGACCATTTTCCGATATTGCTCGGAGTGAAAACGCACATTAAAAGAAAACCGCCATATACCTACTTTTATCAATCCATAACTGAATCCAGCTTGCTACTTTCAGACAGGCTATTGTAGACACGATCTGGTCAGATGTGCTCACTGTAACAGATGCAGAAGCTGCTTATGACTGTTTTTGGACAAATTTGAAATTATTTATGCCGCACATTTTTCATACAAGGCGCGCGTATCACCTCGGAAAGGGCACAAGGAGTGGATGACGTCACGTCTGCTTCAGAAGATACACTCTAAGGAAAAAATGTACAAACACTTCATCACTACACGCAATCCGGAAGTATTAATAAGGGACAAAATTTTTCGAAATAAGTTAACTAAAGATTTAAGGCGCGCTAGAGGCCCGTATTTCTACGGTAAATTTGAATCATGCAACGGCAATATTCGAAACTTATGGCACCAGATTAACTCTGTTATTTTACGCGCACCTCAGATTACCTCTCCCCAAGAGGTACTTGTTCAAGGACAAAAAGTAAGCAGACGCGAATTAGCAGAGGCGTTCAACCAATATTTTGTGACTCGATAATTCCAAAGCTGCTCAAACAAAACATATGGGACTCGCATCAGGCCCAGTACAAATTCTATGTACTTAAATCCAACTACATGTTCTGAAGTATTCCCAGCTTTTTTAAATATGAAGAATAGCAGATGCCATGATATAGATGATTTGCAGATTCGGCCTGTAAAGCATGTATTGGATATTTTAGCCCCAGGTTTAGCACATATATTTAATCTCAGTCTAGAATCGGGAGTGTTTCCATGGTGCATGCAAACTGCCAAAATTACAGCTCTGTATAAGAAAGGCGATAAACTTTGTATTTCGAATTATAGACCAATTTCAGTGCTGCCAATCTTTTCTAAGGGATTGGAAAAAGTCATTTACACTGGAATAGCATGCTTTTGTGACACACACAAAATTATAACAGATTCGCAGTTTGGTTTTATTAAACATAAGTCAACTGAGACCGCATTACTCAGCCTGAAAGAGTATATCTTGCAATGTTTCGAAGACAAGAAACTTTCTCTAGGTGTTTTCATAGATTTTTCACAGGACTTTGACTACATCAGTCATAACCGACTCTTGGCAACACTGTTTGACTACGGTCTCAGGGGTCCTGTTCATCCACTTATTGCGACTTATCTTGAGCACCGCTTTCAGTTCACCAGTACTAATAGCTTCCGATCGTCGGTAAAAACAGTAACCGCTGGCGTACCTCAAGACAGCATTCTCGGGCCTCTGCTTTTTAAATTATACATTAATGATATTGTTAATGAATGCCCTAATGTGAAATGTGTTATGTATGCAGATGATGTCTCACTTATTTTCTCGTCAGTCACAGGTGAAGAAGGCATAAACAAGGCAAACAGAACATTGAGGACACTGCACGAATGGTCAGTTGCAAATCAGTTAAAAATTATTGCAACTAAGACAAAATCTGTTATCCTCTGACCAAAAAATTAAATGCGTTACGACACCATGCGATCTTATGCTTGGTTTGGAAAAGATTGAGGTTGTAGAAAATATTAAGATATTAGGGGTAAATTTTAACTGTCAGCTCAGTTGGGACAATAATGTTGACGCTGTCGTTAGCCAACTTTCTCGTGTCACGGGTATCATCAACAGGCATCGTCACATGTTTCCATACAAAGTTAAGCTTCTCCTATATAACTCCCTATTTATGTCCTGCGTGAACTATGCTCACCTAGTTTGGG